>NC_073305.1:218054783-218108540 GCF_027595985.1 Sorex araneus
GAGGTAGTCTCGGGGCTGGAGCGATAGCATAGCGGTAGGGCGGGGCTGGAGCGATAGCACAGCAGGGAGGGCATTTGCCTTGCACGCGGCCAACCCGGGTTCGATTCCCAGCATCCCATAGGGTCCCCTGAGCACTGGGGTAATTCCTGAGTGCAGAGCCAGGAGTAACCCCTGTGCATCGCCGGGTGTGACCCAAAAAGCAAAAAAAAAAAAAAAGTAAAGTAGTCTCATCTTTTTCATATTTTAAAATTCTTTGAAAAATGCACATAGTTAATTTATTATTTGGAGGCCACAGCTGGCAGGGCTCAGGGCTTGGTGGGTCCATACGGGGGACCATACGGGGTCCAAGGATTGAATCCAGACCAGCCAGGATGTGAGGCAGGCGCCCCCCCCCCCCACCCCACGCCCCACTGTGCTGTGGCTCCCGGCCCCCTTCAGGTTTGGGTATTTTTTCCCCAAAACCTTTTCCGCTGTGTGTGCTGTTAAAGGAACAGGAAGCCAGGGGACGCGCCAGCGTCTACACGGGGTGGGGTGGGGGGGCCTCTTCTCTCCTCCGCTGTCGATGGAGCATCTACCGGGCGTCTGTTCCCTTGGGTACCAGCAGACAGCCTTTGCCTCTTCCCCAGGCCACATGGAGAGGGGGCGGCCACGGAAGGTCTCTGCCCCTCTCTGGAGGTGGACTCTGCCATCCACCCAGCCTGCGACCAGCCTGTCTGCAGATGAGATGGGGCGACTGGCACGAGGGGGAGGGGAGCAGGCAAGACGGGGCTTCCTGCTGGCCCCGCCCCCGCCCCGCCCCCGCCCCGCCCCCTTCCCTTCTTCCCCTGCCTCTCGCTTCACCTGTGGCTCAGCCCAGCTGCCTCTCTCTGCTTTTTGGGTCACACCCAGTGATGCTCAGGGGTTATCCCTGGCTCTGCACTCAGGGATCACTCCTGGCGGTGCTTGGGGGACCCTATGGGATGCTGGGAATCGAACCCGGGTTGGCCGCGTGCCAGGCAAACGCCCTCCCCGCTGTGCTGTGGCTCCAGCCCCCCTCCCCAGCGCTCCTGTCTGGTGTCCTTCCCTTGGGTTGCTTTTGGGCCACACCCGGTGGTGTTCGTGCCTTGCTCCCGGCTCCGCGGGGGGCCAGCTGGGCTGCCGGGGATCCACGCATGCAGGGCAAGTGCCCGTCCCGCTGTGCTCTGACCCTGGCCCTCGTGTCGTCTTCTTAGGCAAGAAAAGTGGTGGGTGCGAAGCTTCCGTGGCTTCATGTGGCCCGAGAGCAGAGTCCCGGCTCCCGACGTGGCCGTGGTTGGATCTCGGTGTGGTGACTAGGCTGGTCTTGGCACCGCGAGCTCCTCCGGGCTTTGCCAGGCCCAGCCTTGCCCATGGGTGGCCAGGGTGGCCCCACCCTCAGGCCCTTGCATGGAACGACTGCTTCAGTTAGTCGTGAATTGCTGGTGGGACTGCAGATCTCCAAACACCACATGGAAGCTCACCCCCCCCCAAAAAAAAAACCCTAGCCCCCGCTGAAGAGTTTTGAGGCTGCCCTTAATTGCCTCTCCACTCACCCCCATCTCACAACCCCCACCCGCACTTGCCTTGACCTCGCTGGTTTGTATTCGGCCCTCCATGGATTCTGCCACAGGGCCTTTGCACATGCCAGCTTGGCCCTGATCACCTGGTTTAACCTGCATCCTAGGCCAAGTGGGTGGGTGTTCACACGGCATCTTCCCCTTCCTCCGACGGCTCTCTCCTCAGGTCAGTGATGGGTGGGGGAGTGCCCGCCCTCTGCTCCAGATGGGGGCTTTCTGTGGACAGAGATCGACTTTTTCTTTCTTGAGCCAGCTCTCCGCCTAAGAATTGCTCAGGGGAGGTGGGTGGGCAGGGAGCCAGTGGAATTGCATGATGGAACCGCATTTCTTCCACGCTGTACCTTGGGGGTTCCGGAGAGAGTGGACTCCCCGAGGGAAGCTTTGGGGGAGAGAGCAGGAGACTGGCAGGTTCTCCTGCACGAAGGGGGTCCGAGGGCTGGAGAGATGGTGTGCGGGTCTCGGCGCCTGCCTTGCCTGTGGCCCTCGCTGCTTTCAGCCTGCGGCACATCTGGTCCTGCAAGCTCCACCAGGATGATCCCTGAGCACAGAGCTGGGAGTCAGCCCTGAGCACAGAGCCAGGAGTGATTCCCAAGCACAGAGCCGGGAGTGAGCCCTGAGCACAGAGCTGGGAGTGAGCCCTGAGCACAGAGCCAGGAGTGAGCCCTGAGCACAGAGCCAGGAGTCAGCCCTGAGCACAGAGCTGGGAATCAGCCCTGAGCACAGAGCCAGGAGTGAGCCTTGAGCACAGAGCCGGGAGTGAGCCCTGAGCACTGAACCAGGAGTAGCCCCGAGCACAGAGTCAGGAGTGAGCCCTGAGCACAGAGCCAGGAGCGATCCCTGAGCACCTCTGGGTGTTGCCCCCAAAGCGCAAAAGAAGGAAGATGATTTGAACCCAGGTCTGTGGGGTGAGCAGGCGGGGTGAGGGTCCTTCGAACATGATAATTGCCGTCGGTGAGGGCACCCCCGTGGGGAGGGGGGCTCCTGAGAGCGGGGGCTCCACTGCCCCGCCCAGAGGCCGCCCGAGGGGGACTCGGACCCTCGCCCGTGCGGCCAGGTGCGGGCCCCACTGACCCGTGTGCGTCTCTGCCGCAGGTTCATGGTGGACGTGACGTGGAACGGCAAAGACCTGTCCTTCACCGAGGACGGCTACCAGGTGCACCCCCGGCTGGTGGTCATCGTGCTCAACAAGGACCGGGAGTGGGAGAAGGTGAGCGGGGGCGCGGGGCGGGGGGCGGGGAGCGGGCGGGGCTGGGGGTCCCCAGGGCCCCCCTGTTCTTGGCGTGCTGCCCCCCCAACCTCGGGGGACCTTTCCCGGGACGAGGCCGCGGCAGCGTCTGGCGCCTGCAGGGACACTCGTGGCCCTGCCAGCAGGGAGCGACCCCCAAGGGCCTGGGGCCCGGCACGGCTCTGAGCTTTGGGCCCGCGCTTGTGTTCGCGGAGACTTGTCAGAGCGGGGACGTGCGCCCCAGACTGTGTCACCAGCTGCACCTCAGCCTCGGGACACGCACCCACCAGGCAGGCACCCCCCGCGCCGGCCCCAGCTCTGTCTTCTGCCTCAATGTACCTCCAGCCCCCACTCGGGTCTTTCTCCAGTGCAGGTGGGTGGGGGAGGGGCTGTGCCACACGGGAAATCTGCGGGACTTTTCCTCACAGGGGGCCACCCCCCGGCCCCGAGCCATGGGTGGGACTCACGGGTGACTCCGAGCCTCGCCCCCCGCCCCCGCCCCCCTGCCTGTGGACCAGCATCCAGCATCCCTCTCAGCTCTGCCCCCCCCCCCCTCCAGAGTCTTTCCCAGGGGCCAGAGCCATGGCACAGCAGGGAGGGCACTTGCCTGGCATGTGGCCGGCCTGGGTTTGATCCACCCTCCCCGTCCCTGTCCCCGTCCCCTGTGGCCCGAAAACAAGCCCCCCCCAGTTTATTTCCTTGATTTATTCTTTATTTTGTTCCAATCGCTACATTCCTCCTCCTCTTTCTCCTCCTCCTCTTCCTCCTCTTCCTCCTCCTCCTCTTCCTCCTCCTCTTCCTCCTCCTCTTCTTCTCCTCCTCCTCCTCTCCTCCTCCTCCTCCTCCTCCTCCTCCTCCTCTTCTTCTTCTTCTTCTTCTTCTTCTTCTTCTTCTTCTTCTTCTTCTTCTTCTTCTTCTTCTTCTTCTCCTCCTCCTCCCCCTCCTCCTCCTCCTCCTCCTCTTCTTCTTCTTCTTCTTCTTCCTCTTCTTCTTATCCTCCTCCTCCTCCTCCCCTCCTCCTCCTCCTCCCCTCCTCCTCCTCCTCCTCCCCCCCTCCTCCTCCTCCTCTCTTCTTCTTCTTCTTCTTCTTCTTCTTCTTCTTCTTCTTCTTCTTCTTCTTCTTCTTCTTCTTCTTCTTCTTCTTCTTCTTCTTCTTCTTCTTCTTCTTCTTCTCCTGCTTCTCCTCCTCCTCCTCCTCCTCCTCCTCCTCCTCCTCCTCCTCCTTTTTTTAAAGAAGCCACTATATTCTATATACTTACATTCTGGCCTTGGTAAAAACATATCTATAATCAATGATATTGCTTGAAATTCAATTTTTTTTGGCTTTTTTTGGGTCACACCCGGTGATGCACAGGGGTTACTCCTGGCTCTGCACTCAGAAATTAGACTGAACGGTGCTCGGGGGACCACATGAGATGTTGGGAATCAAATCCGGGTTGGCCTCATGCAAGGCAAATGCCCTCCCTGCTGTCCTATTGCTCCAGTCCCTGAAGTTCAAATTTTTATTGTTGCAGTTAAACTCAACGTGGTTTACAATAGTGCTAAAGTTTATGCTTTTGATGAAAGTCACTGCGCCTCACCACCCCCAGGGCCCTTTCACCACTGTCCTTGTGTCCCCTCTCGTCCACCTGTGTAGTCCCTTATGGGACCCCTGCCCATTCGCCCCCCCTCCCCCAATTTGGTGGAAGAGTTCTGTAATCCAGAACAAAGATTTAAAAAGCAGGAAAATACCCTGGACTTCGTGGCTTCACCATGCTTTGAAGCACACACCTTAAAAATACCACCAGCCTACGCAGATTTCCCCAATGCCTCAGTAATGGTAAGCTAACAGTGTATCTTAAAAGAATAATGCATCATGGGTAAGTGGAATTTATCCTGGAAATGCCTGGTGAGTTAGCATTCACAGAATAAACCGGTATAATTTATCATGCAAACAGGAATGGGAAAGGTTGGTCTCAGGGAAGCCTTGATCAAGTCCAATATCCGTTCATATGAAAGAAGGGAGATTTCTCAGTCTGCTAACGGTTACCCGTGAAAACCCTGTAACTAATCTTATTTAAGTGAGAAAATGAAAGTGGACCCATGCATGTAAATTGGTTCTTATGACAAAGGAAAATCTTTCTAAGAAATGGTCTTAGATGATGAGATATCCAGATACAATGAACATAAATCATGAACCCTACCTCGGAATATATTTAACAAATAGCTGTCATTAAATTACAAATTCAGGGGCTAAGGATGTGACTCAGTGGTAAAGCATCTGCCTTACATACCGGAGATGGGTTTGATCTGTGGCATCACCAAAAAAAAAGAAGAAGAAGAAGCAAAAATAAACACCAAATTGCTCTTAAATTACAAATTCAAGTGTGAAAGCAAAACCTAGCAAGTTTTTGAAGAGACTCTAGAAGGATAGTTTTGCTGTTCAAGAATTGGGATTCGACTCTTTCAAAATTCGAATTTTACTCAAAAGGACAGTAAAAATAATCAACTGTTGCTCCATCAAAATTTAAAACTGACCATGTACGGACTGGTAGGAAATGAAGCGGAGTCAGGCCGCAGACGGGGTAAATATCAACCATCTACGAGATACACACAAGGCACTCATTCGGAATCCATAAAGGCGCTACAGTGAATCAATAATGAAAAGAGAACACAAAGGGAAAATTGCCTTACGCACTTCACAAAGATATTACTCGATTTTCCATCAAGTAAATGTACATCTGCTTCCTATCATTCGTCACTGGGGACACACAAACGAAAATCTTAATGAGAGAATGACAGACACCCCCAGCACTGTCTGGAGCACGGTCGTCCCGTTGCTCATCGATTTGCTCAAGCGGGCACCAGTAACGTCTCCATGGTGAGACTTGTTATTGTTTCTGTTTTTGGCATATCGAATATGCCATGGGGAGCTTGCCAGGCTCTGCCATGCAGGTGGGATACTCTTGGTAGCTTGCCGGGCTCTACGAGAGGGACAGAGGAATCGAAGCCGGGTCGGCCGCATGCAAGGCAAACACCCTACCTGCTGTGCCATCGCTCCAGTCCTCAGAAAGACTAAAATCCAAGAGACTGGTAATCCCAAGTGCTGAAGAGGCACTTGCGCTCCTCGCGTCTTGCTGGGGGTGACGTGAATTGAGCGTCAGCGTGGAGAACCGGTTGACAGTTTTGCATAAAATTCAGCACGGACAAACCTTTTGATCCAGCAGTTTCACTTCATTTTACCCCATTTGTGGCCTCACTCCACTTCATTTTCTCCCAGTGTCTGTCCAAGATCCGTTTTAAATGTTGATGGAGTGACAGCAGATTATTTTTTTACTGTACTTCCCAGTCTCTTTGCATTCCAGTTCGTCAATAGCATAAAAAAAAAAAAGAAAGAAAAAAAAAGTAGTAGAAGCGATTGTGCTGGTTCCAATTCCAATTTTTCTTTGTTGCACAGAAAAGTTAGCAGGTACATTCATCCCCAACGTGATTACTTGTACAAAGATGTTCTTTGCGACTTTATTCGCAGCAGCCAGATATCCAAAAGCGTGCAAATGTCCTTCAAGAAGGAAATAAATAAATGATGAGCTATTCATAAGCTGGAGTACCGCTCATTAATAAGGAATGAGCTAGTAATACCCACGGAAGTGGAATGAACTGCAACAGCGTGACGGGGCGGGGAGGGGCCGGAGGGGGCGCTGGGCAGAAAGCTCGGAGTGGCAGAGTCTCTGGAAGCATGTTGAGCCGAGGCAGCCTCGTCCGTGGCTTTAGACCCCAGGACGCAGCTTGTTGTCGTGAAGGAGGGACGTGACCAGCCAGGGCGTCTGGGGAGCTTTTAGGAGACGGCGCCTTGTCCTTGGTGAAAACGCCTTCGGCTCTCACTCCAAGTCTGTTTTGTTTTACTGCGTGTCCGTTTATCTTCTTTATTTTTTCTTTCTGGGTCACATGGGGGGCTGGAGCGAAAGCACAGCAGTTGGGCGTTCGCCTTTCACGCGGCCGACCTGGGTTCGATTCCTCCGCCCCTCTCGGAGAGCCCAGCAAGCTGCCGAGAGTATCGAGCCCGCACAGCAGAGCCTGGCAAGCTCCCCGTGGCATATTCAATATGCCAAAAACTGTAACAATAAGTCTGTCAATGGAGACGTTACTGGTGCCCGCTCGAACAAATCGATGAACAACGGGACGACAGTGACAGTGACTGTGACATTTCTGGGTCACACCTGGTATTGCTCAGGGGTTACTCCTGGCTCATGCACTCAGGAATTACTCCTGGCGGTGCTCAGGGGACCCTGTGGGATGTTGGGAATCAAACCCGAGTCAGCCATGTGCCAGGCAAACGCCCTGCCCGCTGTGCTGTCATTCCAGCCCCTATCTTCATTTTTAAAAACTTCAAGAGAGCCTTTAAATTGGGTGCGGGCACAGCAGCCTCCCCGAGTTGGCCAAGCTTCCCGGAGTTCCACTCGCGGGCAGGAAGGCTCACGATGGCGAGGGAGCGTCTCGCTCCTCGACTTCCAGAATTTCCCCCATGGCTGCTTCATCCGAGCTCTCACTGCTGATTCGTCCACGCGGCATGGCTGGGCTCAGCGACTTGCATGTACCCAGCATCGGTGTGTGTGTGTGTGTGTGTAAGAGAGAGGGAGGGCGGAGAAGAGGGGGACGGGGACATTTGTACCCTCACCCGCTGCATTCTGGCTTCTCTTTCCTTTCACCAATGCAAAGCCAGGGTCCAGCTCTCCGTTGGGTGCCCTTGAATTCGGGAGAGAACGTGTGTCGCCCCTCTCCGAGGCCTGGGCACCCGGGCCGGGCCAGCACACTGAGACGGCAGCTAGCGAAGCGGGGGGCGTGGGTCCCTGCCCCGGGTGCTGAGTTTGGAGGGGTCCATGCTTTAGCCCTCTGGAGGCCGCCCGGCCCGAGCAGAGTATCTCTGAGAGTGACGTCACTTTTGCCCGGCTGTCGCCTGCCCTGCCAGGGGGGGACCCGCTCGGGCCTGTGGCCTTTTCCTGCCGCCTTTGGTCCCGACTCTCTCCCCAGGGACCTGGGCCGGGCCCCGCCCCGCAGGAGGCGTCACCGCTGCCCTTCTCGGCTCGGTTTCCACTCACCGCCCCTCCTGGTGTTCTCCGCGTCCTTCCTCTGACTGTTCCGTGGAAATAGAGCAATTTTGCACAAAGGTGCCTGGGGACTCACCGCGGAGCGGAGCTGAGCTCGGACAAAGGCGCCGGGAGCGGCCTGTGCCCTGGGCATCAGGGGACCCGCGGCCGCCCACGGCAGCCCTGGCGCTTCTGTGGGAAGAGAGGGGAGCCGGGGGGAAGGTAAACAGCGGCCGGCCGTGCCATCCTCAAAGCCACAGCCGCGCCTCCCGCCTCGCGCCCGGGACAGCGGGGGCCGCCACCGCGGCCGTCCCGGCACTGGCTGTCCAGCGAGGGGGTCACCGCCGTAGCCAGGGGGCCTTGGACGGCTGGACAAGCCCTCGGAGGAGAGGGTTCGTTTTGTGCCGGGCCTTTGTGCGGGGGGGGGTCGTGGGTTGGGGGGGGCACTGCTGACCCCAGTGCGGTACACGCTGGCCGTCTGGCAAATCAGTCTTGCATGAGCACCGTCTCTTCCAACACATTCACCCACTCACACACACACACACACACACACACACACACGTGCACACACATACTCTCAGACACACTCACTCACACTCTCAGACATACACATACACACATTCAGGTACTCACACTCTCATAAACACACACCCATTCGCACATAAACACACATTTAGACACACTCAAACATACACACACACATTCGCATACATACTTGCACACGCATTCACAGACACACATAGACACGTTCACAGACATACATTCAGACACACCCGAACACAGACATTCAGACACACACAGAGACACATTCGCACACATACCTGCACACACACACACACACACACAGACATTTCAGACACACACAGACACACACATACTTGCACACACACATCCAGGTGCACACAGACACATTCGCACACGTACTTGCACACACATTCACATACACCCAGACACGCCCGCACACCCGTGGGGCCCCGCCGTGGAGCCCGGGAGCGTGGCAGGGCTCCGAGGACGATGCCGGGTGTGTGGGGCTGGCAGCCCTCAGGGATCTCTCCTGCCGGGCGTGGGGCCGTAGGTGGTGCTGGGGGTCGAACCCGGGTCGGCCTCATGGAAGGCAGGTGCCCTCCCCGCTCTGGTCGGTCCTAGACGAAGATTATTTAAAGGCAGTTGAAAGGTTTAACTTCAGTCATACATGGGGCGGGGGGCTTTGACTGTGAATGCAGAGAAGCCCCCGGGACACGGAGGAAGGCCCCCCAGCGAGTCTCCCTGCCCCAGCGGCCTCCGCCCCGCGTGCTGCCCCCCTCCTCCACACAGCCCGGGTCTGCGTTCCCCTGGCAGCCGGAGGGGCCGGTGCCCACCCGCCTCCTGTTCCCCCATTTGCCAGCAGAGCCGTGCCCCATCTTGCCCGGGGCCAGTGTCAGGCTCGTCCTGCCCCAGATCCATCCTCCCCCCCTAAACCTCACTCAGCTTCACCCACCGCCCCCGACACTCCTGCCGTCCTCTGCCGAGGGTCTGGCCTCTGGCACCCATTCTCCCTCCGGGCCATCCGCAGTGGCTTGGCTTCTCCTCACACCCTTTCTGGAACCTTCCACCCCAGGATAGAGTGGGGGAGGAGAGAGAGAGAGAGAGGCAGAGGCAGAGAGAAGGGAGAGACAGAGGGAGAGAGAGACAGAGACAGAGAGAGGAGAGATAGACAGAGACAGAGAGAGGAGAGAGACAGAGTCAGAGACAGAGAGAGACAGAGACAGAGACAGAGAGACAGAGGCAGAGAGAAGAGAGAGACAGAGTCAGAGACAGAGAGACAGAGACAGAGAGACAGAGGCAGAGAGAGGAGAGAGAGTCAGAGACAGAGAGAGACAGAGTCAGAGACAGAGACAGAGAGGCAGAGGCAAAGAGAAGAGAGACAGAGACAGAGAGGCAGAGGCAGAGAGAAGAGAGAGACAGAGTCAGAGATAGAGAGACAGAGACAGAGAGAGAAGCCCGCACCGGAGTTGGTAGGTGATTACTCTCCCCCTTGAGCCGAGCCTCGGCAGGAAGTGGGTCGTTGTTTGCAGGCGTTTCTGTGCCCCTCGGCACGGGCAGGGCTTCTGTGCCCGTCGCGGGCGGGGATGGATTCAGCCACTTTCCACCCCAAGGGCAGCTGTTGCACCTGGCGTCCGTGATGTCACTCTGTCGTTCCAGCAGCTCCTCTGGGCCGGGTGCTTGTCCCGCCTCCCACTCGGACGCGTGGGCTTGCACAGGCAACTCTGGCTCCAGCGCCCCGAGCTGGCACCAGGCCCTCTGGGCCCCCGGGGCCCCAGGCACACCTCCTGTCCCATGCGGGGCAGTGGGAGAGGCCGTTGTGGAGGAGACTGTGGGGGTTCCTCCTCCTCCCCCCAGAGCAATGGCCTGCTTCTCACTGGATACCGAGCCCGGCCCATCAGAACTTGGGCTGTGTGCCATAAACTCAGAGCCGGGCCCTCTGGGTCTCTCTCCGTCTCATCTCCCCTCCTCAAGGAGGGGGCTCCTACCTGACGTTTGTACCGGGGGCGCAGTGGGATCGGGCCAGGTCCAACATTCTCAGGAAGTTCCTCCCCCGCATGCCTCATGCTCGAGAACCCGGACTCCCTCCTTCCCAGCTCTCACTTTGGGGGCCAGGGCGATAGCACAGCAGGGAGGGCGTTTGCCTTGCACGTGGCCGACCCGGGTTCGATCCCCGGCATCTCATATGGTTCTGCAGCACCGCCAGGAGTAATTCCTGAGTGCAGAGCCAGGAATTAACCCCTGAGCATTGTCAGCTGTGACTCAAAAAGGCAAAACAAACAAAAACCCCAAACTCTCACATTTTATCTACACCACCCCTGCCCGAGAACCACAGATTTTAACCCAGAGAACCCTAAATAACCTCACAACCTCATCGGGATGTGCAGAAGATCTTCAGTGCGTGATTGTTTTGTGTGAATGTACGGGTGCGACATCAGTATTCTGCACCCAAGGGGGGAAAAAAAGGGAGTTTATCCTGCCAGAGGATTGACGTATTCGTACAAACATTGCGCTTGGCTCCGGCACGCGTCTGCACAGATGATAATTGAGAGGACGCCCGTACGTGACAATCAGATCGATTATGCGCCTCGCTGAGACGGAACTGCATTGTTTACACACGCCACACGCGGACAGAAATACTTCCCGGCCTCCACTGCGTGCTCGCGCTGCTCGGGGAGCCAGGCCGTGCTTGGAGCCAGGGCTCAAAGCCTGCCGTGTGCTTCCTGGCTCTTCCCTCCGCCTCTCTCCCCTGCTCCGTCTCTGGTGCCGCTGGCCCAGGCTCAGTAAACACCCAGAGGACAAACCTGGGGATGTGCAGGCAGCCTGTTGGCATGAACACCCCCCACAAATTAGAATCATCTTCTTTTGTTTTGCTTTTGGGGTCACACCCAGTGATACTCAGGGGTTACTCCTGGCTCGTGCACTCAGGAATTACTCCTAGTGGACCCTATGGGATGCTGGGAATCGAACCCAGATCGGCCGCATGCAGGGCAAACGCCCTCCCTGCTGTGCTATTGCGCCAGCCCCTAGAGTCATCTCTGAGTGAGGTCATTCCACTGATGCGGGCTTTCAGCCCCGAGGGCAGAGCACTGGGGAGAGACGAGAAGGTGTTGGTTCTGGCCCTGATGCGTGTAGCATTGGCTTCTGATTCTGCTTGTTCCTAACCTCCCCCTCGTGGCCCCCTTGCCCACAAACAACGTGGGACTACCGAGATAGAGTCCCTCTCTGTCGCCCCATCATCCGGGGCGCCTGGGAGGCTTGGTCTTTGTACCTCCCTCTTCCTTTCAGAATAGACCCTTGATGGGGGTATTTCAGAAAAATGGTAGGGGAGGAGGAAAACTCGGGGGCTTGGGGGCTTGGTGTGCCATGAGCCCTTCCAGAGGAACGGGACAGAATCCCCCCCAGTGAAGTATCCAGACACATGGCGCTCTTGTGACCAGCTGGTATGTCCTCGAGAAGTACTGAGTTTTCAGAGCATCTGATTCCACGAAATCTCCCTCTCCTCTGTCAATAGAGAGTGGTTGCATTTTGGACGTATTGCTGGAGCGATGGCACAGCGGGGAGGGCACTTGCCTTGCACGCAGCGGACCCAGGTTCAGTTCCTCCGTCCCTCTCGGAGAGCCCGGCAAGCTCCCCGTGACGTATTCAATATGCCAAAAACAGTCACAACAAGTCTCACAATTTGTTGTGAGACGTTACTGGTGCCCCCTCGAGCAATTGCCCTGATTTATTCACGCGTTTATTTCTTCAAAACCTTCCCGAGCACACGCAGAGGGATTTGAGGATGGAGGGACCAAGTGGCCCGGGACTGCCGGGAGCTAAGTTTCACCCCTACCCAGCAAGGGCCTCTCCGGGGATGATATGACGGAATTTGGAAGCGCGGGCTGACCCTTGATTTGACCTGGCGAGACCCTGAGCCGAGAACCCAGTTCAACTCTCCCTGGTTTCAGAACTGCTCTGCCATGGGATTTTTTTTTATTGGATCGCCGTGGGATACAGTTACAAGCTTTCATGTTGTTGTTGCAGTCAGTGACCCGACACCCATCCCTCCCTCCACCGTGCACATTCGAGTGTGCTTTTGAGGCGCGCAGTTGAAGATAGTTTGTTCCACGGGGCCAGAGCCATAGGGCAGTGGGTCGAGCACTTGCCTTGCATGCAGCTGACCCCGGTTCGACCCTCGGCACCCGCACGACCCCTTGAGCACAGAGCCAGGAGTAAGCCCTGAGCACTGCTCGGTGAGGCCCAGAACAGACAAACGAAAAGGGTGCAACACCGAGATAGAACACGAACACAGATCGGAGGGGACTAGCAGGGGCGGTTGGCCATGCTGGCGTGTGAATGAGCAACGAGGGGACATCCTGCAGTTACCTTTGGGAGCACTTCCAAAGAGCCCAAACCGAGAGACCAGCCCAACACAGTGACAGCCCGGGCTCACTCGGGTGGAGTGTTTCCAGGGTCCCTCTCAGGTGCAGAGTATTCAGAGAGAGCCCCGGGGGGGCCTCCCCAGAGCTCGGCTGTACAGTGCTCCCGTGAGCTCTTGCACAGATGCAGGGGATGGGGGTGCAGAGGGATTCTGCAGCTTGCTCGGGGGCACGGCGGTGGTGCGCGGTGAAGCCAGGAGCACCGTCTCTTGCCCTGATAGGCACAGAGCGCGCTGCTGCTGTAAAAATAAACCGGTGATTGTCAGGGACGGCTGGGAACATTTCTAAGGGGCTATTTAAGTGGCTCGGGTTAAAGGGGATGTAGGTGTGAGCGGGGAACAGAGAGTGAGATCTGAGAGAAATTTCAGACGCGGAATTGAAAGCTCACGGCGTTAACAGGATCATTTGCTCAGAGATTCGTGACAGAGAAATCAGTCAGATTGGTGGTTTTTCTTTTTCCTTCGCTTTCCTTTTTTTTTTTTTTTCATTTTTACTTTTAAGGCATGGGTCTGTGCTTAGATATTTCTAGAAGAGTATTTCCGGAAGAAACTTGTCATTGCCTGTCATTGTTCATCCCTCCCTCACACCTTCTCTTTCCGTTTCTCTCTCTCTCTCTCTCTCTCCCCCCCCCCCCGTCCCCTTCCTTCGCCTAAATCCGGCCCGATGTCAAGTGCCCTTTTTGTACGTTGGGTTTGCAACGTCTCCCACCTCAGCAGAGCCTCTGTAAGATTTAATTTGTTCCCTTATATAATGATCATCGTGTCTCTCGAATGATGTGAGCCAGAGAGGGAAAGTTAAGCCATTACAAAAGATTTAAAATTATCCTGTAACTTCCCTCGAGTCATGCCTAGTGACTACTTTAAATACCGCAAGTACAATATGTTAGGTCACGGTGGGAAAGCGGAGTAGGGCTCTAGCAAATTAACACGTCAAACTGAAATAAACGATGCTGTCTTCTTGGGCCCCCAGAAGAATGTGTGTATGTGTGTGTGTGTGTGTGTGTGTGTGTGTGTGTGTGTGTGTGTGCGCGTGCGCGTGCACGCGTGCGCAAGCGCTGGCACTTAGGAAAAAATTTTCAGTTCTAGCATAGCATTCGGTTCAACTTCAGAAAGAGCAGCAGTGAATTCAGTGCTCCCTTGTAAGAAGGCTGTGTTTATGCTAAAGACCTCCAAGATCTTCAAGCATTTTAAAGGTTTATAGGGGGAAAAAAGGCATTTCTCTAGGGGCAAGCTTGGAGGGCAGCGTGGAAAGCTAATGATACAGGTTATGGTATCATTACCCGCTGGTGACGGTGAAGGCAGAGATGGTGGCGGTGGTGGAGACGAGGGAGCAGATGGTGTTAAGGATGCTGGTGGTCCTGGTGCTGGTCCTGGTCCCAGAGAGTGAGGAGGGTGGGAGCGAGGGGACACTGATCACGGCCGTGTTGATGCTGGCGTGGATGATGCTGATGAGAATGATGGTGGTAGTGGTGCAGGTGAAGCTCGTCGTGGTGTGGATGAGATTGGTGATGATAACGTTTTCTGAAAATTTAGTTTTATTGAATCACCACGAGATACACAGGTACCAGGTTGTCCATGATTAGGGTTCGGTAATAGATGTTCGAACACCCATCCCTTCGCCCGTGCACATTTCCAAGCACTGGTGTCCCCAGTTTCCCTCCCATCACCCCCACCCCAGTCTGCCTGTGTAGCTGGCACTTTTCTTTCTCTTTTTCTCTTTTTCCCTCTCTTTTTCTCTCTTTCTCTCTCCCTCTCTCTCCTCCCTCTCTCTTTCTCTTTGTCTCTTTGTCTCTCTCCCTCCCTCCCTCCCTCCCTCTCTCTTTCTCTCTTTGTCTCTCCCTCCCTCCCTCCCTCTCTCTTTCTCTCTTTGTCTCTCCCTCCCTCCCTCCCTCTCTCTCTCTCTCTCTCTCTCTCTCTCTCTCTGCATACTCAGAGGCCAGATTGTGATTACGGTGACGGTTGGTGGCAGTGATGGTCATGACAGGGTAGATGGTGTTGCTGATGCTGATGCTGAAGGTGGCAGAGACATAATGATGGAGGGGATAACATTGAGACTTGATGATGATGGTGGTGGCGGTGGTGATGTCACAGCTTATGTGGTGGTCCTCAGGGCCACATCTCTAGTTAGTTGAGCTCCCGTTACGTGCCAGTCCCCTCGCTGAGCTTTTTCACAGCACCATCTCATCGAAGCCATACGGTGTTTTCTGCACAGCCCAGGTGTAAGCGGGAGAGAGTCGCCAAGGAATACTACCCCGGACAGTGGAAGCACACTGACGGCTGGAGGGGCGTGTCCTCTGGAGCAGCCCGGCCTGTGGTAGCCGTTGTCCCCGCCCGCCCCGCCTCAAAGCCCCGGTGTCCACAGGAAGTGCGTCAGGGGCAACACGGAAGCTCCCGGGAGCGTGATGGCACGGGCAGATGGTGCGAATGGAGGACACGGGCTGCTAGTTTGTCACCGCCACCAATTAGGAGAGTGGGTGACTAGATTATTGAACTGATCCCAGATGAGTGACTTATTCAGAGAGCCTCTTGGTCAGAAGTATTTCTAGAAACTCCTGAACCGACAGATGCGACCGTTTTGATTTTTTTTTTTTTTTTTTTTTTTGCTTTTTGGGTCACACCCGGCGATGCACAGGGGTCCCTTCCTGGCTCTGCACTCAGGAATTATTCCTGGCGGTGCTCAGGGGGCCATATGGGATGCTGGGATTCGAACCCGGGTCGGCCGTGTGCAAGGCAAACGCCCTACCCGCTGTGCTATCACACCAGCCCGCGACCGTTTTGATTTTGACGGGGTCATCAGCTCATCTGTATTGTGGATGAATGCAGAGCTCTGGGCCCTTCTGAAGGAAGAGGGGGTGGGGAAGGGGAGGGGAGGACAGGGAGAGGGGGGGAGAGGGGAAGAGAGTGAGGGGGAGGGAGGGAGGGAAGGAGAGAGGGGGAGAGAGGAAGAGAAAAGGAGGGAGAGAAAGGAGAGGTAGAGAGAGGGAGAGGGGGGAGAAAGAAGGAGAAGGAAAGAAAGGAGGAGAGGAAGAGAGGGGCGGAGGGAAGAGAGAGGACACATAATATAGTTTTTCCCTGACCCTTGGAATCACAGATTTCTTTGAAAATGCACCAGGTCTGAGTGGACTGGAGTTAATGAGAAGGAATTCAGCTCTAACAAGAGATGGCAAAGCTTCATCTAATTATCGTGTTGGCGTTCCTTCCTTCTCTCCTTCCTCCCTCCCTTCCTTCCTTCCTCCCTCCCTTCCTTCCTTCCTTCCTTCCTTCCTTCCTTCCTTCCTTCCTTCCTTCCTTCCTTCCTTCCTTCTTTCCTTTCTTCCTCCCTCCCTCCCTCCCTCCCTTTCTCCCTTCCTTCCTTCTTTCCTTCCTTCCTTCCTTCCTTCCTTCCTTCCTTCCTTCCTTCCTTCCTTCCTTCCTCCCTCCCTCCCTTCCTTCCTTCCTCCCTCCCTCCCTTCTTCCTCCCTCCCTTCCTTCCTTCCTTCCTTTCTTCCTTCCTTCCTTCCTTCCTTCCTTCCTTCCTTCCTTCCTTCCTTCCTTCCTTCCTTCCTTCCTTCCTCCCTCCCTTTCTCTCCCTCCCTCCTTCCTTCCTTCCTTCCTTCCTTCCCTCCCTCCCTCCCTCCCTCCCTTTCTCTCCCTCCCTCCTTTCTTCCTTCCCTCCTTCCTTCCCTCCAATTTCTGGACACTTCCTCAGGCGCTCTCCTTTCCCGAGCTGCGGGCCTGCAGGGGGCTGCTCCCCCAGGAGGGACTCCCACACACGCCATCTTCCACATGGTTTGGTCCCAGTTTGTTCTTCATCCTTGGCCAGGTCACATGAGCAAGCGTTTGTTGATGGCACTGAAAAATGGTGATAGTCTCTCTCAGGCGCCTTTCTCTGACTTGGCCGTGAGGGTCAAGTGCAGTGAGGTAATGAGCAGTGACTCGTAACCCATAATGGGCTCCAAAATCTCGGGGGGCGGGGAGGCCTCTTCATCCTCTTTCTTACCCAGATGATAATATGCAGCTCTCTGATGAGACGCTGCTTCGCGGTGGGTGTCTGTTATCTGGAGTTCCTCTTTTCGAGCCTGTTCTGTACTACGCCCGGTCCCTCAGCCAGCTGAGCGCCAACACGTCTATTCATGAGGTTGCCCCCTCCCCTCCCTTTTTTTTTTTTTTTTTTTGGCGTTGGACCACAAGAAAGCTTGGGTTGCATTTCTAGAGTTAAGAAATTACAGGCGTGCATTAATTGTGCAGAACTTCAGACCAGCAAATGGAATTAAAAACAAGTGCCAGGCTGCTGGGTTTATGGATGGAGCTAAGCTAATGCCAAGCTACTCCTGGCCTGCGGGTGGCCGCGTGCAGAATTACATTAACGGCTGATACCAACGTTCCTCAAAGAGAAGGCAGGGAGGGGCGCGGGTCTGTCTCCCCCTAGAGGGGAGAATAGGAAGTGCGGCTCTCCCGTGTCCATCCTGCGGATGCCCGGTTCCGTCCAAGGGTGCCTTGCTCTCCAGTTCGGGACAGAGCAGAACATTCCTGGGGTTAAGGATGTGGGCGGGGCGGGACCCACCCCGGAGGCCGCTTATGGGCCGTTCCAGGAGGGGCCTGTGAGCTGTTTCATGCCATCCCGCGAGACCCCCGATGGAATAATCAATCTCCTGGGAGGGGGTGGGGGGAGCAGGAACTGCAGGGCAGAGAGCTCAGGCCTCGGGTCACGCGGTTCTTGCAGGTGCCCCGGAAGGGGACTGACTGGAGGCGGCCAGCTCATCCGTGAGGGGCAGGGGCTCCCGGTCACTCCGGGGTCCACACGCTCCTCACACCTGAGCCCCCGAGACCCGGCCGCTAGGGCAGCGCTCACAGGGAGACCCTGGCAGGTCTCTGTCCAGGGAGGAGAGATGCTGGGGGGGGGAGGTGCGAAGCTGGTGGCCAGTGGGCTCAGAGACCCGCATCCCGCGTGCCAGAGGCTGTGGCAGGCCCCCATGCCTGCAGAGCCCCTCCCCAGCCCGTCTCTCCCCTCCCCCACTCAGCTTTATCTGGTTGGCGTCTCTGCAGCTGGGCCACCTCCTAATCCCCGGGTGTGGGTCAGACTCCACTTCCAGCTTTGCTCCTCTCTCGGCTCGGCCTGGAGAGCCCTAGACACCCCCTTTGCTCATCCCGTTTTCCGGCTCTGTCCTCATTCCCAAACGGACCCCCCTGGGCCCCCACCCCGCGCTCCTCTGGCACTGGCCAGTCTTCCATTTTAGAATTAGTTCTGCGAGCGTTTTACTTCTTGTCCTGCCAGCAGCTCCGGCCTTAGAAACGGGGCCTTAGACCAGGCACTGACAACGAACGCACACACACATGAATGTACACACATGTGCACGCACATGAATGTATGTACACATGCACACATGCACACACATGTCCACCAAGGGCAGCCGGTGACTCTTCAACTCTGCGGGCCATGCCGCGTGTGTGTATGTGTGTGTGCATGTGCACACATGTGTGCATGTGTGTGCTTGTGGTGTATTCATGTGTATGCATGTGTGTGCGTATGTGTGTGCACACTTGTTTGTGCACATGTGCATGCATTCATGTGTGTGCATGTATGTGTCGTGTGTGCTTGTGTATGCATGCATTCATGTGTGTATATGTGTGCATGTGTGTGCGTGTGCATATGTACATGCATTCATGTGTGTGCACATGTGTGTGCATGTTCGTGTGTGCATGCGTTTATGTGTGCATGAATCCGTGTGCATGTGTGTGTATGTGTGTATGTTTGTGTTCATGTGTGTGTATTGGGGGGCAAGTGCTTGGTTCTGTACCTTTAGCGTGGAAACCACAGTCTGTGACATCTCAGGCCCCGGAACTCTAGTGCTTGAGCCGTGCCTGGTGCCTAGCGGGTGTGCGGTGAGCGTTGATCGAATGAACTCCGCTCTGAAGAATGGCGTCCCCCCCCCCCCCAGTGGCAGAGAGAGTCTGGAGAACAGCTCTCGCCTGTTGGCCCCACGGGAGAAGGCCTCCCGGGGAGTCTGCCTTTGGCTATCGCTGGTGACGTGGGAGGAGCTTTGGTGTAAGGCGACATTGCGCATCCATGTCCCCGGTGACGGGTCCCGGGTGCTCTGCCTCCTTCCCCAGGGCTCGGAGCGGGGCAGCAGGCCTGGCACCCAGAGCCTCCCGCCCTCCCAGTGCCCAGCGGGTGCCAGCCCTGGTGTGCAGGTGCCTGATGGTGCCAGGTGCAGGGCCAGTGGCTCGCCTGAAACGGGTAGGCCAGGCGGGTTACCAGTTTGGGGACATCGCGAGCGGTCTCTGACCCAGCCCAGGGGGACCCGGCCTCTCCCCTGCCCCTCGCCGCGTTCCTGAGCCTGGGCTGAGCTCCGAGCCAGCTGCTCTGTCTTCTCTCTGTTGAAGCTCCTGTCGGCGTGAATATCCCAGACGATCTCCTGGCCGGAAAGCATTCGGGCTCGGGCCAGCCTGAAGCCAAGCTGGGGGTGGGGGGTGGGGGGGGGCAGAGCCAAGGAGCTGTGGTCGTCCAAACGCCGCCTTCCTCAGGGAGGATTGAAACTCCGAGCCAGGCGCATTTCCTCCCGGTGACGGTGACGGGCCTTGCCCGGGTGCCAGCACGTTGGTTGGTGCCTTTGTCGTCACCAGCGGGGCCCCAGGCACTGGCCCCCGGCGCGCCCTTTCCTTTGGCAGGAGGAGCGCGTCCATCTCAAAGATTTAAATGTCTCCTTTTGCCCCAGATTCGGAAGAACAAATGCCCCTCGGAGACCTGACACCGAGTTCCGAACTCGGCAGCTCGCCGAACCCAATAACTTTTCCCGGGCAAGGGGATGAAACGCTCTTGCGAGTGATCAGTCCCCCCAGGACTTATAACCTTATTTTAAAACGCGGCAGATGCTGTCAATGAGGTTAACTTTGAACGTTCAGGGGCGGCTGAGCTCCACATGGAATTGGCTCTCTTTTATTTTTTATTTTTTTTTACGTAATGCCGAGTGGAGGCTGTTCTTCCTCCCGTGCCTCCTGTTGAGCCCGACGCCCCTGCCAGGCCTCTGGCTTCTGTGCAGTTTCCTCTCTTGGGTTACACAAACGGTCCCACGGAATTGGGTTCGAGAGCCTCCCCCCGCCCACCACCCCCCCACACACGCCCCGTTCTCCTTTTCCAGGTGTATGTTTAAAAATGACGTGTCCGTGAAGCATGTGGGGCCCCAGTCTGAGGAAGGATAATCTTAGGGGGGTTGAGGGGGGGGTACTTGAATTTTTCCAGGCTGGGGTGAGAGGGTTCGTCACCCCACCTTGGCCCCCCAGGGGCTCGGAAAAACGTCTCGGCCTGCGCTTTCAGACGCTAGCGGAAGGAACCAGAAGAGCTAAATGCCATCCAGGTAAATACTCAAAAAAAGAAAAGGAAAAAAAAAGAAAGAAAGAAAGAACTATTTACTCTGCCAGATTGCAGATGGCATTTTATTTCTCGGCACCGCGGCACCCACGCTGATCTTTGAAATTTACCTAGAAAAAGTACCGAGGAGGGTGAAGGGCAAACGTCCGCCCCCGCCCCCGGGGGGCCCTCGTGCAGGTGCTGGCGGCGGGCACGGCCCCCTGCGTGCCGGGGAGGGCCACCACCGGCAGGACACGCTCCCGGCCAGCCCCCGGCCACCTTCCAGAGCCGTCCACGCTGCTGCGCCCTTCTTCCCATCCCCCGACTTGCAGACCTTCCGCCCCCAGTGGGGTCCTTTGTCAGCCCGGAGGGGGGCCAACCCCGCCGCGTGGGACCCAGAGTCACCTCCTCAAGGCCCTCCGCAGCTCACGTCCGGGCTGCCGGGCAGAAGGAGGAGGTGTCACGTGGCTGGGTCACCGCAGCCCGTGAAGGCAGGCACAGGTGGGGTCTTGGCGCCCCGCCGGTTCCCGCTTGAGCAAGGATGGTTTCTTTCCAGTACTGGGACCAGCCAAGCCACCCAGGGGACAACTGTACCCGACCGCCCACGGGCCACTGGGCTGCAGGAAGGCGTTGTCGGGGCCACAGAGGAAAGAAAGCCCCAGGGCATGGCCAGGCGTGACACCCTCCCTCCCTCCCCCCTCCTGTTGTGCAAATGGCGCCCCCGGCTCTGATGCAGATACCCTGGTCGGCCTTTGGTCTCGGCCGTGTGACTTCGGTTCAGTTTCCCAAGCCGTGGAAAGAGCCGCTGAGGGTGGGATGGGAGAAAGCCCGAGGGGGCCGTCACAGTGCGTCCGAACAGCAGGCTCGATTCTTTAGGCCTTCGTCATCGCGGTTTATTTCCGTGTCGAAGTCACCCGAGGAAAGACGCCCAAGCATGTGCAGAAGCCCTAATTGGTAGCTAACAGAGGGAGAGCGCCTTTTGATTTATATATTTTTTTCCTTTTGCTGATTTTTTTTTCCCCTTTCAAGCCTAACGTTACACCCTTTCCAATATGGAACCAAAGGAGAGCGAGAAAAACAAGCTAAAGCTGTTTGGCTAATTATCCGGACGCATCCCTTTTAAGAGGACGAGGAGGATTAAAAATAAACCAAAGCAAGAGAACTTGTCTCTGTCCCCCGGGGGGAACCTGGGAACAGAGGCGGGCCGGAGCCCTGGAGGTTATAAATGAACTTCTGAAGAACTTGGCGACTTTCTTTTTGCAGCGGGAGGCGGGACAGCCAGGGCCACCGAGGGGGGCTGGAGGCAGGCACGTGGGCCGGTCACGGGAAGGATGGGCCACCCGGACGCGTCACCGCGGATTCCCAGACCCGTGTCCGGTTCTGAGACGGCTGAGGCTGTCACCCCCGGAGATCTTAGATTATCCCGAGAGCCGTTTATTATCGGAAGGGGCCGAAAGACAGATCCACTGCCCCGATGCAGCGGAGAGACAATTAGGCAGTTCTGAAATTTCAACTGAGAGGGATTTAATTAAGGCTCTAATAGCTGATTAAACTCATTTAGATCTGCCAGCAGTTGCCACGGGTTACGTAAGTAACCCGAGCTCTGAGGTTTCCATCCTTCTCGTAGGCTGATTCGGATCCCGGGGGAGCCCGAGGGAGACGCCTCCAGATGCCGCTCGCGGTGGGGGGCCCCCAGCTCCCAGAACACAGTGACCCCGGAGCCCACTTAGACGCCACCTCCCCGGCCTCCCCCGGGGGCTTCAGACACTGCAGAACGGGGGTCCGTGCACGCTCAGTCGGGCCCCGGAGGGAGGTCCTTAGTCCTCCCCACCGCCAAGACAGACTCTGCCAAGGATGCTGGTACTTAGCCCGGGCCAAGCTCAGCCTGAGAGTCTGCCACGAGGCTGATGCCCCCTCCAGGGCCGTGAGGAAAACAGGGGCGGGAGCCCCCCCGAGCCACAGCGTTTCCGTGTTTCCCCCCGGACTTTATTTCAGTTAAGCACCGTGATTTACAGAGCCCCTCCGCGTTGGGCTTTCGACAGACCGAGCCCCGTCCCCCCGCCCGCCACCCACTTTCCCAGCCTCCCTCTCCCCTCCCAGCCTGCCCTCCCAATGGGCCCCTCTCTAAGTTCTGTTGTTCAAGTTTGGGCCCACGGATTTCGGTCTTGTTGGCTCTGTGGTTTGGCTGTCCAGTGCTGCTGTTCCTTAACGCCACGGAGGGGTCTTGCCCCTCGCCCCCGGGGGCTGCTCGCCTGTCCCTGCTCCCCCCCACTCCGGCCCCCACCGCCACAACCCTCCACTTAGTGTCTTTCCTTTTCCTCCCTGTACTTTTTTTGTTTGTTTGTTTGCTTTTGGGGTCACACCCGGTGATGCTCAGGGGTTCCTCCTGGCTCTGCACTCAGGAATTACTCCCGGTGGTGCTCGGGGGAGCCTATGAGATGCTGGAAATCGAACCCAGTTTGGCCGTGTGCAAGGCAAATGCCCTATTCACTGTGCTATCACTCCAACCCCTGTTTTTTTGTTTGTTTGTTTGGCTTTGGGGGGGAGGGTCACACCCGGCGATGCTTAGGGCTTACTCCTGGCTCTGCACTCAGGAATTACTCCTGATGGTGCTCAGGGGACCCTATGGGATGCCGGGGACTGAACTGGGATCGGCTGCATGCAAGGCCAACACCCTTTCCACTGGACTATCTGCTCTGGTCCCTCCTCCTGGTACTTTGGGGCCAAGGGCGGTCTGGCATCCTCCCTTAGCTAAGATTTGGAACCTGGATGTCCAACAGCAGGTCAGTGGGTCACAAAGAGCTGGTGTGTAGACACAGTGGAATACTACGCAGCCATGAGGAATGATGAAATCCTGCTGTTGGCTGCGACGTGGGTGAAACTGGAAGGTGCCTTGTTGAATGCAGTGAGCCAGAAGGAGCTTAAGCACCGGGTGGTCTCACTGACATCTGACATGCAATGGGCCCTTGCCACCGTTCGTTCTAGAAGTTCCAGTTCACCACCCAGGAGGAAGCTGGGGGTGCCAGGGTGATGCCAGGTTTCAGCAGATCTTCACTTTATCAGGCAAACTTTAGCGTCGGGATCCAGAGAAATAAAACCTGAGCACATACGGGTGTCCACACAGTAGTAGCCCTGTTACCTGAACTGCAAAAAGCAGGAAAGGATAGTTTTGAAGGACCAGAGAGGTAGTAGAGGGGTTAAGGTGCTTGCCTTGCATGTGACTGATTCCGGGTCTATTCCCAGCCCTCCCCCCTCCGTACGCACGCTGCCCCCCCACCCCCCACCCCTAAGCTCCGCTAGGAGTGATTCCCCAGCAGAGCACAGAGCCAGGATGAAGCCCTGAGAACTGCCGGGTGTGGCCTCCATGCCACAAAGCAAAAGACAGGCGATAAACCAAATTTTCAGTGATGAAAAGAAAGGGAGTGTCAGAGTGATAGTACAGCAGGTAGGACGCTTGCTTTGCACCCGCAGACCCAGGTTCAGTCCCCCATGCTCCCCTGAGCACAGAGCCAGGAGTGATTGAGCATTGTTAGGCTGGTCGCAGGGTTCAACTAGTTGGCGTTTCCAGATAAACCTGACTGGACTCTGCCCTGGCTTTCGGCCGCCTGTGACAGCTCCAGGCCCGGCCTCTCTGGGCAGCTGCTCCTCCTGATCCGGAGGGACGTCCTGTCGGCCGGAGCTTGCTTCAGGCCCGCTGGGAGAGTTTCTAGTTCAGGAGAAAGCTGCCCCCCGCCCCTGCCCCTGTCTGCTCGTTCTTCTTGGATTCCTCTGTGTTTCCTGCGGCCCAGGAGCGAGCTGCCGGCTGGCGCCTGGGAGAAGCCTTTCCTGGTGCCGTGCACACGTGAAGGGCTCGTCCGGGGCCCGGGGCCCGGCTGCGGTTATGAAACCACCGGCTGAGCGGAGGGGGGCAGGAGGGGTGGGTGGGGGCGGCCGGGCCGGAGATCGGGCAGCGTGGACCCGGCTTCCGTCATCAACTTTAATAAATTTCCTCTCCCGTTTTTTAATTTCGCCATCCTCATTGTCTCGTCTCCAAGGAGAGGCTCCGAGCAAACAGGCAAATTTCCGCCTTTAACTCCGAATTCCAAATAAAAACGGGAGGGAGCCCGCACCGGCACGGATTTCAGCTCAGCAAGTATTCGCGGGGTCACGGGACCCCGTGGTGGGCCGGCTGGGGTGGATATGGGAGGAATGGTCGGTCACCCAAGCACTCGGAGACTCCTCCTCGCCCCCACACAGACATGCCTTTGCCACGACATTCCTCTGATTCCCCCACCCTGAGTCCATCCAGCCCCACCTCCGGCCTCAGGCTCCTGGTGCCTCCTCAGCCATCGCCCCCTGCCCAGGGCCTCTCCACCAAACCCTTTCTCTGCACAGAGTCAGGAGAATGTGATGGGAAAAAAAATCTCTTAACAGTCCTCGAGGCTACACACCCTCCTTGCCCTGAACACACAGCCAGATTCCAACGTGACACACACGAAAGCTGGCCTGACGCCTGGGCAGAGCGCGCTCGCTCCTAAACGCATCTTCTGGTGCCTCCGGCAGTAGGAAGGAGGCGCCCGGCCTCCCGGGCCACAGCTGGGCAGGCCCTGGTCTCCCCCTGCGGCTCCCACCGGCCCAGACAGCCGGGTGGAGGTCAGAGACCCTCGAGTCTGCAGATCCTGGAGCAAATGCCTGTGTGTTCCGCTCAGGAATCCAGCCAAGAAGGACAGGGGAGAGAATGTTCTAGAAGTCCTGAAAATACATGGGGCCACACAGTGCCCTGGCAGTGCTCAGGGCTTCCTTCGGGGGAGGGGCGCAGGGAGCCGTAGTGGGGGCTGGGATCAAACCTAGGTCTGTCTACCGCGTGCAAGGCAAACACCCTCCCCGCCACAGCTCCAGCTCCCCAAAATGAATTCTTGCACAAGCACTGGCCACTGTGGGAGCAGCGGTACGTGAGCCGGACTGTGGCAAGGGAGAAAGGACAAACCAACGTTAACCTCAGTGCTGATGGCCTAGTTCTCCCTCTCTGAGAACCTGGCAAGATACCCAGAGCATCCTGCCCACACGGCAGAGCCTGGCAAGCTCCCCGTGGCATTCGATATGCCAAATACAGTAACAACGATGGGTCTCATTCCCCTCACCCTGAAAGAGCCTCCAATGCGGCACCGCAGGGAAGAACGAGTAAAGAGAGGCTGCTAAAATCAGGGCTAGGACGAATGGAGACGTTACTGGTGCAAATCGATGATCAGTGAGATGACAGTGACAGACAGTGACAGTGGGAGAAAAAGAGGGTCTCATCTGGATTGGCAGCAGTGGAAAGGAGAGGGGCTTGGGGAAGAAGGCATAGGACGGGGTGGGGGGCTCTGCATGCCCTTATTCGGGGTAAACATCTGTGTGTTGGGCTGGGAGTATGTGTGTGTCGGTGTACGTGTGGGTATGAATGAGAATGACTACGTGTGTGTATTGTGAGTTGGGTAGTTAGGAGTGTATATGCATGTGTGTGCACACACGCATGCATGTGCACAGAAGTGTAGCATGTTCGTGCATTCTTCTCTCTGCCTAAGCGTGTGTTCTCATGCGGAGAAGGTGTGGCTGTCAGTGAGGTTGGATTCTGAGGCAGGTGTGTCCGTGCGGTCGTGTGAGGTGAGACAGGCGTGCGAAGGGAGCACAGGATAAGCACAGGAGGGACTGGAGACTGGGGTACAGCCCTTCCACGTCGAGGGGAGTCTGGATTTGATCCCTGGTGGTGGGGGTCATGAAAAACTGAGAGTCAGGCTCGATCTTGAGTTGGTTTAGGTAGAGATTTCTTAGGAGGTGGTTTGGGGGTCCCAGAAGCCGGGGGGAGTGGGGGTCATCTCTTAGGTGCATTTCAGGAATAGGCCAAGCTTCGCTGCCCAGATCTCGGTGAGAAGAGGGTCACGGTGACCTGCCTCCTTCCAGCCTCTGGAAGCCTCCGTGACATTTATCTGAATTGGTCCGGTCAGGAGGAGGTGAAGAGTAGCTTGAGGAAGTTTCTGCAGATGAAACATCTCTGCTCTGAGCAAATGCTGGCCGCGATCTTGATAAGTCACCAGTGCCTTCCACGAAACGCTTCCTAGGAGAGCAATTGCTTTTTATTTTAAGTGCTCCATTGAAGATTTATTAATAAGAATGGATACAAAAATCATTGCAAAGTTAATTTTCCCCCTTTTATATTTCTCTTGGCAAAATCACTTTCCTCTATCAGAGGTCAATTAATTTTCTTTGTCCTCAAAACTTCAGTGTATTCACCGAAAACACTCAAAGGTTTATCACTGAAATTCAGTTTGTTTTGAAGGTAAAGATTTTTTTCCCCCTTTCATACAACCTATTTGTGTGAGTGAGGGCTTGTTTGAAAAAATTTTTTTAATTTCTAATACAGATAAAAATCATGTGCTCACACCATTTTATTCCTTATGTATGGGGATTTGGACTGGAGTGATAGCACAGCGGGCAGGGTGCTATCACTTGCCTTGCACGAGGTCAACCTGGGTTTGATGTCCCCATCCCTCTCGGAGAGCCCAGCAAGCTACTGAGAGTATCCCGCCCGCATGGCAGAGCCTGGCAAGCTCCCCGTGGGGTATTCGATATGCCAAAAACAGTAACAAGTCTCACCATGGAGACGTTACTGGTGCCGATGGAGCAAATGGATGAACAACAGGACGACAGTGCTACACTGTGGGGATTTAGAAGAATTAAGCTGTGCTAAGCAGGTGCCTACATGAGTATCTGAGAATGTCACCTTTTGTTGTTCTAAGAGTTCCAGCAAGACCATCTCTACTTTATAGCTCACTTTGTTATTCCTGGTTCTTCTGAGAACTGCCCTATCCAAGCCAGAGTCCCGGGGACAATTCTCATTGGCTCAGCTTAGGACATTTGCACTCTCCCAGCCAATCACTAGGTCACATGTTCTCCCCAGCCAATCACTAGGTCACATGAACTCCTCCCAACCAATGACTAGGTCACATGTTCTCCCCCAGCCAATCACTAGGTCACATGAACTCCTCCCAACCAATGACTAGGTCACATGTTCTCCCCCAGCCAATCACTAGGTCACATGAACTCCTCCCAACCAATGACTAGGTCACATGTTCTCCCCCAGCCAATCACTAGGTCACATGAACTCCTCCCAACCAATCACTAGGTCACATGTTCTCCCCCAGCCAGCCACAGCCAATGGCGAGCCACCTAAATGGACAGATTTGCCAAAGAGACATGGGTTTCATTTCCAAGGAAAGTCAATAGCTGTAGCCAAAATAAAGTGTAATAAAAACAGACGATGGTGGAGATAGAGCTGAGGGGAGGTGGCAGAATGCCAGAAAGCTATGGCAAAGCCTGAGGGAATGATGCAGTATGTGTGTGGGGGAGGGGGAAATGACAATCCCCCCAACCAGTTATGACTCTTTCCCTTATCACCGTTGAAGGAAAAAATATATTTTTTTATTTTTCAAATGAAATAAAACATTTTTTGATGTGTTCAAAAAATAATTGAACACATCAAGCTGAAATAGTTTCAAGAAACGCATTCATGAAGTCAGAATGTGCAATAATAGAAACTCTGCCTTAAAGGTATTCTGTTGTTGTTGGCGGGGGAGTTTGCGCACCAGGCGATGCTCAGGGCCTTTTCCCCCAGCTCTGTACTCAGGGATCACTCCTGGTGGTGTTTGGGGGTGCCCTCTTGGGATGCTGGGGCTCGAACCCGAGTCAGCTGAGTACAAGGCAAGTGCCCTCTCCAGGGTACTATTGCTCTGGGCTTCTAAAGATGTTTCATTTTGTGTCATTGGTTCAACAACTGCAACATAGTAGCACCGAGCCCTCCTGGGGCTGAGTGCCCGCTGTTCTTTCCTTGCACTAACTAACCTAGTCCTCAGCCATGATGTCATCGGCCCATTTCTCAGATAAAGATGTGAAGGCAGTGGGCCAAGAGCGGTTGGGCCCAGCGCCCACCCCTCCCCCCCCCCACCCGGGAGAGCAGCCGCTCTCTGTCCCAGGGAAGAAAGACCTTTCCGATGATTTAAAAATCATTCCCTCTCTTGGAGGAAAAATTAAAGACGCTCTTAATTTTGGAGTAGCTGGAGATTTACAGGAAAAAAAAATCCAGAAGTGCGGTGTGCACAGCCCATTCCCCTCCCCCCCGCCCAGCCTGTCTGGTTATTAATATCCGGCTCAAAAGGGGCGTCTGTGTCACAGGTACTGAGCCTGTGTGGACGCATGATCGCTGACGAGTGCTCACATTTCATGGGGCTTCAACCTCTGCTCCCCGGCTCCGGGCACCCCAACCCCTCCTGGGTCCTCGTGACGGACCCTCGGGCTCTCCTGTGGTGTGAGGGCCCTGACAGCGGGGTGTCGGACCCGTGCCTGATGCATTTGTTCCCCTGAGAATAATCAACGCTCTCGAGGGGAGGGAGACAAGGGGAGCCCTGAAGCCGTGATTTGCCCTGTTGGAGTTTTTGATTCGGGTCGTCCGCCTGAGGGGACATTTGCCAGCTAATTTTTACTCTGTGCAAAGTTCTCCCCTACTCTCTACCTTCTCCCTCACTCCAACCCCAGCCAAGCCTTCCACTCAGATCTCGGCCCTGATTTCAAAATAAGCTCAATGGGGTCGGCGGCCTCACTCCGAGCCGGGGGCAATCCACTTGCTACATCCCACACCCTCGTCGTCTCCTCCGTTCTCATCCGGTAAAAGTGGCCACTTCGGGGCTGGAGCAATAGCACAGCAGGGAGGGTGTTGGCCTTACACGCGGCAAATCCGGGTTCGATTCCCAGCATCCCATAGGGCCCCCCTTCCCCGACCACCGCCAGGAGTAATTCCTGAGTGTAGAGCCAGGAGTAACCCCTGAGCATTGCCGGGTATGACCCAGAAAGCAAAAAAAAAAAAAAAAAGTGGCAACTTCCATGCTCTGTTTATAGCACTGGATGAATTGATTTTGTGTCTGTGTGTGTGTGTGGGGGGGGGTGTATTGCGCCACCCCCAGCGGTGCTTGGGGATAACTCTTGGTGGTGCCGGGGGATCAGATGGGGTGCTGAGGATGGAACCTGGGCCAGCCGCGTGCAAGGCAAATGCCCTACCTGGTGCTCCATCTCGGTGGCCCCAGATATCCAAGCACCTAAAAGAGCGGCACGGCCCCGGGGCCTCCTGGCCGCCCCTCCCTCCCTGGCACCCCCACCTCCTCGGGGTGCTTTGAGGGTTGAGTCCAGCAGAGCATGAGAAACCTGCAGTGCTGATCCCAGAGGCGCGGTGCGAGGCCCACCCGAGGGTGGGTGTCATCGTCACCCTTGTCATCGTCACCGGGTTCCCGCAGGTGGCCCAGTCGAGGTCACACTTGGCCAAGAGTGGGGACAGGGCAAGGAGCAGCTTCCACGATGCATCAGAAGCGGGTTCCGCTGGCTGTGGCCAGCCGGGCACAGACTCCCAGTGGACAAGTCCCTTGGTCATCGGGCTTGGTTCTCGGCCCCGGGAGGACGGGCACCTTTCGGATCGTCTCTGCCGCCTTTTCCCCAGCCCGGGCCGCCCTGCTCCGTGTCGGCCACCGGGCAGGCAGGCTCCTGGCCGGACGGGAGGGCTCCGTGCTCTGAAGCTCTGGGAGCTGGAGGCAGGGAACACTCGTGTGATGCCACTTGCCTGAGGCTCGCAGAGCAACAAAGCACCAGACGGGCCGCACAGAACGAAGATGTTCAGGTTCTGTGGCCGTGGCTGGTTTCCAGGAGGGAAGCGGGAAGGGGCCGTGGGCCCGCTGGGAAGAAAGGGGCCGATGGGCACTGCCGGCGTGTGTGCTGCGCGGCCGAAACTCTAGAACCTTACAGCGCCGTGTTGATCCAACGTGAAAAAACTCAGGGAAGAACGAAACGGCAAGTGGCCTGGGCGTGCCGGCGCCCCCCCTCCTGGTTGCGCCCCCCTTCACACCAGGGCTGGGCTGGGAGAGCCAGCTTCCTCTTCTTCATGCAGAACGCGGGCCTGGAAGACTTCAGGGACGGTGCAGTTCTCCCTCTTTGTGCCGGAGGATTCAGAGGAGGAAACTGAGACCCCAGCATTGAGGCCCAAGGTCAAGGGCATGTCCTGACTGACCCCGGCTCTGGCCTGTGTGTCAGAGGCTGGCGCTGTGCCCACAGAAGCTTCCCCTCTCCCCAGAGAGCTGGAGTTGAGTGGCGATTGTTCCACCTCCGGAGAACGTGCCCCAGGCCAGCGGGCTCTGAGCTCGGAGGGGGGTTGCCGTCATCACCGCGCCCCCTCCCAAAGGCGGGTGGAGGCGAAGTAACAGCCTTCCTCATCCATCCAGGGTGCTGCGGTCCCCAGAGGGGACGTGACCCGAGGACAGTGGTGGGAACAGAGCCTGAGCTCGTGGAATCAGGAACCCGCACCACTTCCGGCTGTGCCTTGTGACAGAGAGAATGGGGGGTGGGGGGCAGCTGCAGTCCCATCGACCCCTGCTCTCTGCCCAGCGGAAGCTCCCCCCGGCTGCGTCCGTGAAACAGCATGTTCACGTGACCTTCTGCATTCCAGCTCCAAGCGAGACCCTGGTCTCCTTACCTGCTGCCCTGTCCCAGCCCCGACGTGTCCCCTCTTCTTTATCTTTTAATTTTCTCACTTTATTTAAACACTGTGGTGTAAGGGGCCGGAGCAATAGCACAGCAGGGAGGGCGTTTGCCTTACATGTGGCCAACCCGGTTCAATCTCCGGCATCCCATAGGGTTCCCCGAGCACCGCCAAGAGTAATTCCTGAGTGCAGAGCCAGGAGGAACCCCTGAGCATCGCTGGGGGTGACCCAAAAGGAAAACAAAACAAAACAAAACAAACACTGTGGCGTACGAGGTCACCCACCATACAGTTGTCTCCAGGCATCCACTGTCCCAACCCCAATCCCACCACCGTGTCCCCGGTTTCCCGCCCCCAAGCCTGCCCCCTTAACAAGCACAGTAGGATTTTACGTGGCTTGTTAAAACTAAATGGTTAGTTGCATCGCCGGAAAATAAAGAATACCTCAGCAAAAGAAAATTTGTGGAGACCGAGGTCTGTCACCGCGGGCTCGCTGAGTCCTTGTCTGGGGCTTTCCTGGCTCCTCCTGGCTGGCTGGGCCGGGGTTATCCTTCTCGCTTGCTGAGCTCCGTAGGCTGCCGGGACCCTTTGCCCACCTAACTCGCTGTGCCCCAACTGCGCTGTGGGGATTGTGGGCTTGGAGGTGCCTCGTTGGTTCTGCATTCCAGGACCCCCAAGACTGGGCCCAGGAGTTTACATGGCTGCCGGGGTTTGTGGGGGAGGCCGCCTGCCTTCACCCCGGGAGGCCCCGAGAAGACCCCAGCGTTCCCAGCCTGCAAACCGGCGTCCCTGGGATTCGGGGCTGGTTTGGCCTCTGCGCAGACCCGTCCTGAAGCAGTGGTGTGGACGGCTGGCAGGGTGGCAGCTCGGGTGGGGGTGCAGCTGCGGGGCTTCGGCAGGACGGGGTCTCCCCCACGTCCCTCCGAGGGCACCCCGGGCATACCCCTCTCCCCGGGGCAGTCTGAGGCTGTGGTGCTGGACCCACACAGTTCCCTGGCCACAGCGGCGGGCTCGTCCTCTCTCCTTTAAACATACTCTCCCCCTCCCGTGGTCTCTTGCCCTCGGAAACGAGACTGAAACAGGCGTCTCTGCCGGGCGTCTGGTCCAGCTGTCCCGCCTGCTGTCCCCAGATGACTCTGTGTTGTCCCCAGGGCACCCTGGTGAGGGAGGGACATGCCCGTCTCACGGATGAGATGCGTTTGCCGGGCGTCGGGCCGCGGGGAAGCGTGTTTTCACCACCCCTGTGGGTGAGGCTGGGGGTCCCGGTGTCCCGGGGAGAGACCCAGGGCCGAGGCCCACGCTGCCTGGCCGGGGGACATGCCAGGGACGACCTTGCCATCGCCCCGTCCTTCTTGTTGTTTTCCTGGTGTCCGGGAAGGGCTGTGGCTGACAAGACTGGACGCAAGACTGTGTGTGTGTGTGTGTGTGTGTGTGTGAGTGTGTGTGTATGACTTTCTATCCTCCCCGTGTCCCCCCAGAGTGTCCGCTCCCCTCCACCACAGTCTCAGGGGGTCCCCCTCTGTCCCCCACCATCGGTCAGCTCCGTTCTGTGGGTCACTTCCCGGGTCCCGTCACCTCTTGCCGTGGTTCGCTGCCTCCCGTGGTCTCTTTACCGCCCACCCGTGAGCGAGCGTGTCCTGCGTGACGTGACCCACCCAGGACGGCGCGTGCTCCTGTCCCAGGCTGCGTCGCTGTCCTCCGTGTCCCTGGGCCAAGGCGGATTTCCCCCCCCCACCCCCGTCCCGGGCTTCACCTCCCCCCCCCACCCCAAGTCCACGCGTGTGTCTGTGTCGTCCCGGTGCAGGTGGGCAAGTGGGAGAACCAGAGCCTGAGCCTGCGGCACGCCGTGTGGCCGCGCTACAAGTCCTTCTCGGACTGCGAGCCCGACGACAACCACCTGAGCATCGTCACCCTGGAGGAGGCCCCGTTCGTCATCGTGGAGGACATCGACCCGCTCACGGAGACGTGCGTCAGGAACACGGTGCCCTGCCGCAAGTTCGTCAAGATCAAGTGAGTCTGGGCGGGTGGGCGGGGGCGGAGGTGGGGCCGGGGTGGGGGGGTAAAGAAGGGCGGGGGGCACGCCGGGCCCCCAGGAGGGTGGCACTGCATCCAGGCTCGGTGGGGAGGCCCTAGGAACCGCGCGGCTCCTTCTAGGGGTGTTGCTGGTTAGATTGTGACAAAGGCCGAGTTCGGGGAGGCTTAAGGAGCCGGTTCAAGCCCAGCTGCCGGCACTTTAGAGAGGCTCAGACACTCCCGTCTACACGGCCGTGTTCCCAACACCGCCCTGTCTACACAGCCGTGCTCTTCCCCTTCAACTGAGTCCCCCAACTTCCCCGGTCTCTCCTTTCTGGCTTGATTTTATCTGGGGAGGGACAGGCCACACTTGGCAGTCCTTGGGTGTCAGGTGTTTACAGTCCCTCCTGGAAAGGCCCCGGGGGACCCCGTGCAGTGCCGGGGGTCCAGCCCGGGTCAGCCACAGGCAAGGCCAGCACCTCGCCCTGCCCTGTCACCCAGGCCCCGTCCTGAAGGCTTCAGTGCTTCATCTTTTAGTTCCCTAGATGCTCCCTCCCCAGTGCTCACTCCTGCATCTTTCATCTCTTTGCATCCTCTCTTGGATGATCCCCCAAGGTCCAAAGCTGGCAGACACCTTCCGTCTTTCTCGCCACCCGTGTGTGTGTGTGTGTGTGTGTGTGTGTGTGTGCCTGGCCTGGCTTCTGGATGCTGGCGGGGGCCGGCTCTGGTTCCCCAGCTCCCGGCAGCCAGCATGCACTCCCCCGTCCTTTTCTCGGGGGTGACAAAGAAAGAAGTTTTCAAGAAGCAGAAAGGTCAGAGTCTCCGTGAGGAGTTTCCCCGCAGCCCTCAGCAAGCAAAGCATCGCGTCCCGGTGAGGACAGGTCCGACTTCGAAACACAGTCCCTGTTGGTGGCTGCCACCTGCCCGATTTTTTTTTCTTTTTGAGTCACACCCGGCGATGCTCAGGGGTTCCTCCTGGCTCTGCACCCAGGAATTACTCCTGGTGGTGCTGGGGGACCCTGTAGGATGCCGGGGATCGAACCCAGGTTGGTCGCATGCAAGGCAAATGCCCTCCCTGCTGTACTGTTGCTCCGGCCCCACCTGCCCTATTCTTAACCATGTCTTCCCGTCTTCTGCACCCGCTTCCCGAGTCTCCTCCTCCTCCTCTTCCTCCTCCTCTTCTTTCTCCTCCTCCTCCTTCTCCTCCTCCTCCTCCTCCTCCTCCTCCTCCTCCTCCTCCTCCTCCTCCTCCTCCTCCTCCTCCTCCTCCTCCTCCTCCTCCTCCTCCTCCTCCTCCTCCTCCTCCTCCTCCTCTTTGGAATTGAAGTGCCGGCTAGATTATGCAATAAGTAATGATCGGCCAACTCGGAATTGTCAGCCCCTCTCGGTGTCGGCATCCAGGAGGGGGGGGGTCGGCGAGTGCTCCTTCGGCACCGTAGCGTGCTAGAGGGGGAGGGGGAGGGGAGACCAACCGGGGGGGCTTTGAGTCAGGCACGGGGCAAGCAGAGACGGGAGCCGGCAGAGCAGGAAACAGAAAGGCCTAGGAAGGAGGGGGCGGGCAGGAGGGACCCTCCAGCGCACCCGGGTGAGGCTTAGGGCGGGTAAAAGCGGAGCAGGAATGTACCCAGGAAGGTGGCGGAGGCACCTCCCGGCCTTGCTGGGTGAGTTGGAGACGGCAGAGCCCCAGGGGTCAGGGGGCCACAGGCCAGCCAGGAGGATGAATCAGGCGGGTGCCCCCGCCCCCACAAGGACACCCCACCTGCTCCCCACCCCCCACGGCGAGGTCACCCCGGGGCGCTCTATTCTGGGGCTCTGCTGTCCAGGCCTGGCCGGCAGTGGCCAGAGTCCAGCCTTCTTTAAAATGGGAGACCTGGGCCGGAGCGAGAGCACAGCGGGGAGGGCATTTGCCTTGCACACGGCCGACCCGGGTTCGATTCCCAGCACCCCATAGGGTCCCCCGAGCACTGCCAGGAGTAATTCCTGAGTGCAGAGCCAGTAGTGACCCCTGAGCATCGCTGGGTGTGACCCAAAAAACCAAAAAAAAAATTTACTTTAATGTAAAAAATTAAATGGGAGAACTAATGCGCATGGTTGAGGTGGGGGTGCTGTGGAGGGGGTCTCAGGGCCCTTGGAAGAGCGATGGGGGGTGCACTTGAAGGAAGCAGTCTCACAGCGCCCCCATTCTGGAAAGCCAGGCTCCGTTTTGTGCCTCAGGGCCCTGAGTTTACCAAACAAGTAAGAAACACATGCCAGACCCCGAGGGCATGCGTGGACCTAAAGGCCCGGACCCCTCCCCACAGACTCCAGGGAGGACTCCAGTCAGTGGAACAAGTGGTGTTAACGGCTCTGTTTCTGCTTCTGACCCACCCGCCTTGCTCAGGGCCGTGAGAATGCCCCTGGCAGGGGGCACCAGGCCCGCAGGCAGGAGGGCATGGGGCTTGGAAACCTCTCCTGGGGGGCGGTGGGGGTCCGAGTCTCTCAGGGGTGTGGGTCTGAGTGACGTGCATGCGGCATCGTTAATAGCCTTGGAAACCACAAGAGCTCAAAAAAAAGAGGTTTTTTTTTTTTAAGTAAAATAAGATCAGAAGTCTCAGAGCTGAAAGCAAAAGTCCCAAGTCACACATTTGTGCGGAGAAAATGCCCCCGGGGAAGGATGGGCCTCCGGGGCGAGCAGGAGCCAGGGGCGTCTCTGGGGGGAAACAAAGTCTCAACCATCCTGAACGTCGCTGAAATGGCGGCTCTGTGCGCCCTGGTGGATTGGATAACATCCACCGCTTTTATTTATTTATTTATTTGCTTATTTACTTATTTATTGCTTTTTGGGTCACACCTGGCTCTGCACTCAGGAATTACTCCTGGCGGTGCTCAGGGGACCCTATGGGATGCTGGGAATCGAACCCAGTTCGGCCAGGTGCAAGGCAAACGCCCTCCCCGCTGTGCTACCGCTCCAGCCCCACCTCTTTTATTTTTAAGAGATATCTTTGATGTAGTGGAGACTGAGGTGCCATCCCTTAGGGTTTTCCTGTGCAAAGTGACTACGCTTCCAACCACCACCACCCACTGTCCCAGACCCTCCCCCACGAACCTGACGTCACTTCCCGTCTCTCTGACCATTTTCCCCGGCCCCCTCCTGACCTCACCCACTCCGGCGACCTTGGTTCTGTGTCCAGAGCCCAGTGGTTTGCTTGCTCGGTCACTGTCCACTCCCCGTCTTTGACGTGCCACGTAGGGACACATGCGAAAGGGGCTCACTTGGCATTTTGCCCACTTCCTTTCCTAACAGTGACACCCTGGGGACGCGCCCCTTGGTTCCTTATGGGGTTCCCGTCAGTCCCCGTGTGTGTGTGTGTGTGTGTGTGTGTGTGTGTGTGTGTGTGTGTGTGTGTGTGTGGTGACCATCATGCAGGGAAGACGCTCTGGGTGGGGTCTCGGGGTCTTTCTGGAAAGCAAGCCCAGCAGGAGTGGCCAGGACCCACCAAGTCAGGCTTCTACCTCTAGGCGAGTCAAGGCACAGGGGCCCCTCGATTTTCTGCGGGAGGGTCCCGAGTGCCCAGGGCCCCCCAGACTGCGGGGGCCTTGCTAAGACGAGCAGAAATGAAATGGGCTCTGCTTTCCCTGCCCCAGAATCTTCCCCGCCATCCTGGTGCCCTCGCCCCTCTCACTAACGAGGGGTCCTCCAGGAAGGGGCTTCTCCTGTCTCGGGGATGTCTACGGGCTGATCCGGGCTCCGCCCCCACGGCCACACCCCTGGCCACTGGGCACACTGGACATCATCACCCCCGTCTCCTGTCTGTTTCTCGGGTCACCCCGCCTCGGCTGGGGCTGGGGGGCGGAAGCGGATTGCAGGAGGGTTGCATGGGCGTTTCTTGGGGGTCCACGTAGGTAGGCCACAGTGTTGTGTGCGCACTCACACTCACACCTCAGTGAGGATGGGAGCCACCTCACTCATCTGTCCTGCTCGTCTGTGGCTCAGTGTGGCCTCATCTGCCCCGACCTATAACCCGACACCCACACCCGAACCCAGGTGCCCACGTCTTGCAGAGAGCAGACCCCCGGGCAGAAGCGCTTAGCGGAGGAGAGGATAACCCTCCCGAGCTAAAGGTCGCCAGGAGCTCATTTCGGTGACCATTCAGCACCGTCTGTTTTCTGTCCCGGCCATTCCCCGTCGTCTGTCCCTGCCAGAGTCGCTCCCTCCTTTGCAAACCCCGTTTCCCGTCTGACGGGGGTAGCAGAAGGGCCCGGGGGCCGGATCTCCCGGGGCTCACAGGCTGTCCTCCTGGCGTTTCTCTCTGCAGCAACTCGACCAACGAGGGCATGAACGTCAAGAAGTGCTGCAAGGGCTTCTGCATCGACATCCTCAAGAAGCTCTCCCGGACCGTGAAGTTCACCTACGACCTCTACCTGGTGACCAACGGGAAACATGGCAAGAAAGTGAACAACGTGTGGAACGGCATGATCGGGGAAGTAAGTGGGCCTCCCTCCCTCCCTCCCGGGGGGACGGCGGGCCTCATGGAGATGTGGGGGACCCCCCCGCCGGCCCCGGGGCAGGGCCAACGCTGCTCTCTGCCCTGCCTGCAGGTGGTCTACCAGCGGGCGGTCATGGCCGTGGGCTCGCTCACCATCAACGAGGAGCGCTCAGAGGTGGTGGACTTCTCCGTGCCCTTCGTGGAGACGGGCATCAGCGTCATGGTCTCCCGGAGCAACGGGACGGTCTCCCCCTCCGCGTTTCTAGGTGAGGGGCCTCCCGCGGGTGCCTCTGGGACGGTCAGTGGGGCAGGCACCTTCCGCGCTCAAGGGCTGGGCCTGGCGGGACCCTGGGAGGCTCCGTCCAGTAGGGAGAGCGGAAACGGGGCGTCTCTGGGGAGGGGACCATAGTCCCAACTGTCCCGAGCATCGCTGAAAATGGCGGTTCTGCATCAACCCTGGTGGGTTGGAAAACATTCACGTTTTTACGTGCACCCTCTTTTTTTTTTTACAGTTACAGATTTATACATTTTCGAGAACCCATCCCTTCACCAGTGCCCATTCTCCACCACCAATAAACCCAGCATCCCTCCCACCCCCCAAATTCCATCTCCCCCCACCCCACCCCGCCACTGTGGCAGGGTCTTCCCTTTTGTTCTCTCTCTCTAATTGGGTGTTGTGGTTTGCAATAGGGGTGTTGAGTGGCCACTGTGTTCAGTCTCTAGTCTACTTTCAGCCCGCATCACCCTTCCCCCGCGTGGCCTCCAACCACATTTTACTTGGTGTTCCCTTCTCTATCTGAGCTGCCCTCTCCCCAGAATGTGGGGCCAGCTTCCAAGCCATGGAGTCAACCTCCTGGTACTTATTTCTACTACTCTTGGGTGTTAGTCTCCTACTCTGTTGTTCTATATTCCACAGATGAGTGCAATCTTTCTATGTCTATCTCTCTCTTTCTGACTCATTTCACTTAGCATGATACTTTCCATGCCGATCTATTTATATGCAAAGTTCATGACCTCATACGTGCACCCTCTTTTTGTAAGCTGTCGGTTGATATTTCCTGCACCCTCTCAAGCCAGTTGCTTTGGGGGTCACCTCAGCCAGCACGCACAGGCACACAGCCCCCCCCGCCCCCCGCAATGAGCATCTCCCTTTCAGCTCCCGCTTGGAAATATTTGCGACAAGCACTAGCAGATATTTCCGACGCTGGTCTTGACGGCGGAACGTGTAAAGTAAATTTATATCCGCAGGGCCTGGAAAACATAAGAACCACAAAGCTGCCGGCCCGCAGTTCATTTTAATCAGCTCATAAACATCCGTTCGGCATCCGCCTCCCTCTCCCCCTCATCCAAGACAGACCTTGGTTCCCTGGAAGGGAGAGAGGGGACCGTGACAAGGCACCACAGCCACTGGGGCCCGGGGGGGCCCCCATAAGCAGAGGGGGGAGCGATGCTTCCTGGAGTGCAGATGAACAAACCACGCTCTGAAGGCGGCCCTCCTGCCCTCCTGTTGGCTGAGGAGTTGGTGAAGAAGGAAATGCTCTTTGAATTCTCTTTGAACGGTTCCGTCGATTTATGTTTTTGCATGAACCTTTTTTTTCTGTCAGCAGCCGACTGATATTTCCTGTCACCGGCTCCTCTCAGTCACGGGGTCTGCATATTTATGCGCTCGGGGGCGAGGCCACTTGAGCCTGTGCCGAATGGAGTCGGGCGTTTGCTCGTTTCTTGCCTTCACGGGGAGCGTTGCGTCGTGTTTGCTCGTCACCAGCCATTCATGGTGATCCTCCGGAAGGCGAGGGGATGCAGACCAAGCCCGCCTTCTCCCTTCCCGTGCTTGCCCGTCGGTCCCAAACTGGGGGGGATTCGACGCAGAGATGCGACACAAAGGTCGGTGCCCTCTTCCGAAGAGGCCTGTGAGAGGGTGACAGGCCGTGGTTAGATTAGGAACCATAGAGTGTCTCGCATGGTCCAGGAGACTCCCCCTCCCCTGCTCCCTGCCCCCCCCCACCAAAAAAAAAATCCCTTGGCCAGAGCCCGTTCGTGAGCTGCCCGTTGCGTCAAGCCAGGCAAACGCAGACATCCGGGGAAACTGAGGCTGCCTCCTGTCCCGCGCTGAAACGCTGGCTGGCGGGATCTGGACGGCGTCTGACGCACGGAGACGCACAGCCTCACTGCGCTCCTCTCTGGTCCCCCGCTTGGAACCCCTAGCACTCACAGGTCTGATGCCTCACTCTCTTGCCGTTCTCGTCGCCTTTGCCGGTGGGACAAGGACCCCGGCCAATCCCGCGCCCTTCTTCTGTCCCTTTTTATGCCTCTTGTCTCTTTCGAAAGGAGTCTCGCTGCCCCGCGCTGGGCAGTGTTAAGCCCGGGACTCTGGGTTCCAATTTCTCTTCTCTCTCTCTCTCTCTCTCCTCCCTCTCCAGCCTCTCCCCCATCTCTGTCCCCTCTCTCCCTTCCCTTCTCTCTCTATCCCCTCTTTCCTTTTGCCTGTCTCTCCCCTCTCTCTTCCTCCCCTCTCCCCTTCCTTCTCTCTCCTCCCTGTCTCTCCCCTTCCCTCTCTCTCTTTCTGGCAAGATGGACAGAAACATGAACTCGATCATGCAAAAGCAGGAGCTTTTATTCCAGTATCCTGGGGTCAACCATCTCACCCACAGAGTGGTCTCTTGATAGCGACCCCGACTTCAGGCAGCCAGCGGTTTACATAGGGTTGCACATGCCTTATTGTTTCAGAGAGAAATCTTACTCAGTTACCAAACAAAGGCATTTGGCAAGTGTCTAGGGTGACAGCGGTCAGGCCGCCGTTAAACAGTAGTTCCCACTAGCAGTGCATGGTTACATGAGCCGCTCATTCTTCACCGTTAACAAAAGACAATTTCTGGGGCGTGTTGACTGGGGGCGTAATGATCGCTTGAGCCCACCTGCAGGGCCCAGGAACTTGGCCAGTTACACCTTGTTTTATTGCTGGGAAACGAATCTGTTTCAGTTCCAGGAACTGAACCTGGGGCCTGGCTGATTTTTCTGTTCATGGCGTCAATTTTGTCCTTACAGCAGAAGGCTGTGGGGCCTGGTTTGGGACAATCTCCAGACCTCCTGGGTAGACGCCGACTTAGTAATCATGTCTAATAATTCATTCCCCTGTTCCCAGCCAGACTCCGACCCCCAGAGCCAGAGGACCAGAAAGGGTTGGAGAACGTGAGTTTAGCAAAGAAATCTATTTTTCTTCTCTTATATCAACTTAATTTGGTCTTGATGTATTTCTGTTTTTTTTTTTTTTTGCTTTTTTTGGGTCACACCTGGTGATGCACAGGGGTTACTCCTGGCTCTGCACTCAGGAATTACCCCTGGCCATGCTCAGGGGACCATATGGGATGCTGGGATTTGAACCCGGGTTGGCCGCGTGCAAGGCAAACGCCCTACCCGCTGTGCTATCTCTCCAGCCCCTATTTCTGTTTTTTTTTTTAGTTTTATGAAAGCCCCATGAGTTACAAATTGATTGATAGTTGGGCTCTAGACTTACTATGTGCCAGCAACATCCCCCCAACCAGTGTCTCCCTCCCTCCCCCAGGGGGTCCCAGTTCCCTCCACACCTGAAAGGCACCTTTTCCATTGGGCTGTGGGCATTTGGGTCTCTTGTCTCTCATCGACCCTGGGGCTTGGCGTCCACACCCCTCATGTCCCAGGATCCCCCTCGGGCCCCTCGCCCCGTGGCTTCCTGCCTGCCTGTGCACGTAGATCCTGTTTTCTTACACAGACTGTCTGCGCAAGCCAGAGAGCACTCAGGGTCCTGGGAGAGGGAGAGAGATAGATCCGTTGACTCATGAAAATGGGTCAACTAATATTGAGTCTGACCTCGATCCAGTTTCCCTGGTTTTTCATCTTACCCGCATTAGTTAGAACATTTCCATTAAAAAGTCAAGTGTTTGGGCTAAATTTAGCCACCCCCCCCCAAACTTCCCCCACCCCAACCCATGCCCAACGCACACGCCACTGACTTTACCTTTTAAATCAAAATAAATGGTGGCCAGGGGAAGCCATTTCTCGGAGCTGTTTGTCATGCAGGGGGCTTACCACGCCCCCTCGTGCCTCAGTGCCATTCCCGTCTGATTGACTGCGGCCCTTATTTATGGTCATTATCTGCAGGTTTTGAGAGTCCTAATGAACCGCGCTAAGCTACATTTTCCCCCATTCACTGGCTCGCCCGTCTGGAAGAGCCCAAACATTCCCGAACCTGATTGCATTGCTCTTCATTATTTCCTATTCTCTCTCCGCCGCAAACTCCATTAACTCGCCTCGGAAACACGGGCAGGTAATACCTTTGAGCTTTTGTGTAGAAATGTTAAGCAGAGGCCCTTCAGAGACACCGATGACGTCTCTCTCGCGCGCCAGAGTTCTTTCAGTGATTTCTAAAGAGTTTCCAAGCGGGGGCACATTCTTTGATCCAGAGAGACTCTGACCCGGAGTCCCCGCGACTGACGTCGTGCGCGGAAGGACGGTGACTCGGTCTCAAGCTGGGAGAGGATTTCATCCAGACTTGGCTAAAAATATGCGGCTTAGACTACAGAGGAAGCGCCTCACCTTTTTAAACCATCTTTCCCCCCACTCTCTTCTTTGTTGTTCTCGCCTCTCTCCTTCTCTCTTCTCTCTCGCTCACTGTCCTCTCTCAGTCCCTCGCCTGTTCACCCTCTCTCGTTCTCTCTCCTCTTTTCTCTCCCCTCATTCACTCTCCCTCTCAATCTGCCTTCCAACTCCCCCTTCTCCTTGGTCTTTCTTCTCTCTTTCTCTTGTCTTTCCTGTTTTGCTCTCCTGTCTTCCAATTTCTCTTCTCTCTCCCCCCTCCCCTCCCTCTCCAGCCTCTCCCCCATCTCTATCCCCTCTCTCCCTTTCCTTCTCTCTCTATCCCCTCTCCTTTTGCCCGTCTCTTCCCTCTCTCTTCCCCCTTTCTCCCCTTCCCTCTCTCTTCCCTGTCTCTCCCCTTCCCTCTCTCTCCCCTCCTCTTTCTTCCCTCTCCCCTCCTCTTTCTTCCCTCTCTCTCCCCTCCTCTTTCTTCCCTCTCTCCCTTCCCCTCTCTCCCTTCCCCTCTCCTCCTTCTCTCCCTTCCCCTCTCTCCCTTCTCCTCTCTCTTCCCTCTGCCATCCCCTCTTCCCTCTCTCCCTTCCCCTCTCTCTCTTCCCTCTCTGCCATCCCCTCTTCCCTCTCTCCCTTCCCCTCTCTCTCTTCCCTCTCTGCCATCCCCTCTTCCTTCTCTCCCTTCCCCTCTCTCTCTTCCCTCTCTCCCATCCCCTCTTCCCTCTCTCCCTTCCCCTCTCTCTCTTCCCTCTCTCCCATCCCCTCTTCCCTCTCTCCCTTCCCCTCTCTCTCTTCCCTCTCTGCCATCCCCTCTTCCCTCTCTCCCTTCCCCTCTTTTTCCTCTCTCCATCCCCTCTCTCTTCCCTCTCTCCCTTCCCCTCTCTCTTTTCCCTCTCTCCATCCCCTCTCTCTTCCCTCTCTCCCTTCTCCTCTCTTTTCCCTCTCTCCATCCCCTCTCTCTTCCCTCTCTCCATCCCTTCTCTCTCCATCCCCTCCCCTCCTCTCTATCCCCTCTCCTCCCTCCCCCCTTCTCCCTCAGATCACTCACAGTTCCCTGACTTCCCTGAAACCAGACTTAAACGGCAGCAGAATCCTGTTTACTTTTGTGCCCACAAATCGAGGGATAGACTTTGTCACTTGCTCTGTCCGCCTTCGCCTAGTTCTCGTTAGCTCGGGATGCCTGAGGTCCCACGTGCAGTCGGGCGAGTGCTCGTGGGTTCTGCCGGGCGGGTCAGGAGAATCCAGCCTGACCCACCGTTCCCGTAGTGTTGGTTCTTCCTGCAGAGAAGGGGGCGTCAGCCCCCCGGGAACTGGCTTCAGGCCCCTCGATCCCCCCTTGACCCTGGAATCCAACAGTGATTCCCTTTCCTTTCTCGAGTGGATCCAGGTTCAGAGCGCCCCCCTCCCCCACACACCCCCAGTGCTTGATGTCTGCCTGTACTCATTTGCTCTCAGCCTAGTGCTCCTCTGCTAAGACCGCCTCTGCCATTAGTCTCCGCTACTTGGGAAATTACTCTAATATCTTTATTCTTGAATATTAAGTTATGTTTAAGCTCCCAATTATTCATTTAATTCTTTTCCGCCTTTCTGGATGCACCTCATTACCGGATTGTTAGGATTCCAGGGACCTAATATTGTTTATGACTCGGGCTCAATGTAACGGAGATAAATTTCAATTGCCGTCTGACGGTTTCTCGGAGTTCCTCTTGCACTGTGGAAGGCAAAGAGGCTGCATTGTCACCTGTCGCTCCTGAGCGCATCTGCATTGTCTGAACCGCTCGACAAAGTGCCTTTGGCTGTCCACATCAGCCAGCACAGTTCAAGCTTCGGACACTTTAGCTTCTTGAGAAATATTAGCTCAATGGGTTGGAATTTATGGTGACCCCGCGGCTGTGCTGGGCAGACCGTCTTTAACAAGAAGTTGGCCTGCTGGATTGGTGACCCTTCCTAGCTTTATCAGAAGAAAAGGAAAGATTAAAAAAATGCTGACAATTCCAGAAGAGCTGTCAGGCTACTTCTGCATTTCCCACAGAAAGTGTTGGCCTCTGACCAAGAGGATTATGAAGCTCAGGCCAGTTTCTTTCACAGGATGCATCTCGGTGGCGACATAATCACTTAATATTTTAAAAATTTCTGTTGATTTTTTTTTATTCCTTCGCAAATCTCCGCCACCCAGGGCTGAAGCGCTCATCCGGCTTCTGTTCATGCCCTCGTCAGACGGGACGGGAGTGTCCGTTTATTTCCCATCTTCCCTCTCGCCTGTCTAAGGGTAACTTCTAGGACTTGGCATCTCAAAGCTCCTGAGGTTTTGCATCCTTGGGACCTTCTGACTCTCAGACTTGCAGCCTGAGGGGCCTGGGAAGGAGCCGGTGGCCGTTTCCGGGCGGACCCCTCCCTGCGCCATCCCGTCCGCAGGCTCTGTGTGACGCTGTCACAGCGTCGGTGAATGCCGTGTCCTCGAGGGTCCTTTTCAGTAGCCGTTAAACCTGTTGCCCGCATACCATTTCCAGGTTGATCTGCTCTTGTCTGTGGGGCCAGGAGGCCGGGTGGAGAGCATGGGGGCGCAGAGGCTGACCCCCAGCCCTCTCTGCAGTCCCCCTTGCCAGGGGGGGTCTCACGCCCCCTTGTGGCTGGACGCCCACACCCACACCCGTCCAGCATGTGGGAAGTGAAGCCGATGCCAGATGGGCACGGAGGGCCGAGGGCCTCCTGCTGGCGCGTCCAGGCCTGGGCTGCTGGCCGGCCCCCCCCCCCCCCCCGCACCCAGGGAGGACTGGCGACCCGCACTCGCACCCCGGGCTTCTGCCTTTGCTCTGCCCGTCCTGTGTTGTCTGCATTCCCCTTGGCCCGATTCGCTGTCACATGCGCGTCTCTATTTTTATCCTTCTGGACACGTCTTATGAAATACCTCGAAGATTTGGTCAACTAGAGACTGAATTTTGGAGGGTGGAGTAAACAATGACGACTCGCGTTTGGGTGGGGGGGTCAGTGCCTGTTGCACGGAGCTTTCTGTGGGCGAGCTTCCCGCGGGTCCTGCCGGTCACCGCCCGACCCTGCTGCCCACCTCTGACCACGTGGGGAGGCGTTCGCGGACCCTGTACCTCCCTCTGCCCGCCGCGGGGAGGCGCTCACGGACCCTGTACCTCCCTCTGCCCGCCGCGGGGAGGCGCTCACGGACCCTCTGCCTTCCGCCCGCCCCCGCAGAGCCCTTCAGCGCCTCCGTCTGGGTGATGATGTTCGTGATGCTTCTCATCGTCTCCGCCATCGCCGTCTTCGTCTTCGAGTACTTCAGCCCGGTCGGGTACAACAGGAGCCTGGCCAGAGGGAAAGGTGAGCCCCGCTCGGCCGGCGCGGCCACCCCGGCTTCCGGGGCGTTGGCGGGTGTGGAGCCGGGCCTCGCGGGTGGCCTTGGGGCATGGCCAGGGACCTCCCTCCTCCCCTTGGGGCGTGGCCAGGGGCCTCCCACCTCCCCTTGGGGCGTGGCCAAGGGCTTCCCACCTCCCCTTGGGGCGTGGCCAGGGGCCTCCCACCTCCCCTTGGGGCGTGGCCAGGGGCTTCCCACCTCCCCTTGGGGCGTGGCCAGGGGCCTCCCGCCTCCCCTTGGGGCGTGGCCAGGGGCTTCCCACCTCCCCTTGGGGCGTGGCCAGGGACCTCCCACCTCCCCTTGGGGCGTGGCCAGGGGCCTCCCGCCCCCTTGGGGCGTGGCCAGGGGCCTCCCACCTCCCCTTGGGGCGTGGCCAGGGGCCTCTCACCTCCCCTTGGGGCGTGACCAGGGGCCTCCCGCCTCCATCGTCCTGTGCCTGTCGCCCCCCCTGGGGGTGGGAGTGGGGAGGGGGCTGGAAGTGACGCTCTCACTCCCCGGGTGACGGGGAGTCTGACGGGGAGTCTGTCACTGTCCGGTGAAACGACTCACGATGGATTTTGTCGAGGAAACAGATCGGGGGGGAGGGGCGGAAAGGTCTCCGGTAATTAATTTTTTAAGACGCGTGTCCGCAGAAATGTGGACGAGGGGCTGGAGCGATAGCACAGCGGGGAGGGCGTTTGCCTTGCACGCGGCCGGCCCGGGTTCGAGTCCCAGCATCCCACAGGGTCCCCTGAGCACCGACAGGAGTGATTCCTGAGTGCAGAGCCAGGAGTGACCCCTGAGCATCGCCGGGGGTGACCCAAAAAGAAAAAAAAAACCCAGAAATGTGGACGAGACTTGGGGCGTCTCAAAGGCAAGCCCCGCCGAGGAAATGATTTCAGAGATGCTGCCCGAAGAACTTTCTCCAGAACGCTGACTCAGACTTGGAGGTGGAGAACAGTGAATGGAATTGCAAAGTGGTGCCCCCACCCCCCCACCCTCCCCACCCCCCATCAAGAGTTACGTTTTTCCCCTTGACAACGCCTGACCTTCGTGCGCCGCGCTTGATAAAGTAGCCATCAGGAGAGAGGAAACTGGGCTGGGAGGCGTTCATCGGCTCGAGCGCATTAAGGAGCCGCACACAAGCCAGTCTCGTCCACGCATGACATCATGCTGAGTGCATTTCCCTCTGTGCCCAGCGGGTCCTAAGTGGATGGGACCTGAACGGTGCCAGGCCCCAGATCTCTGGCCTGAAAAACGACGTCTCACCGCAGAATACTGTGGACAGGCCAAGTCCCCCGCCTTTCAGGGCTAGGGAGAGACGGACTCTCTGGACAGTGGGGAGGCGCTTGCCTTGCATGCAGCCGACCCATGTTAGATCCCCGGCATCCCGTGCCGTCCCCCCAAGGGACCGCCAGGAGTGATTCCGGAGTGCAGAGCCAGAGGTCAGACCCCTGGGCGTCACTGGGGATGGCCCCCAAGCCAAAGAGAACATGCCCTCCCGCTGCTCGTGGGACCTTCTCGCTTGGGACGTTGGCACTGGGAAGTGGCCAGCAGGCCACGGGCATCTGTGAGACACGCAGTCTTCTCTTTTGTTTGGGGAGAGGCCCACACCTGGACATGCTCAGGGCTGACTCCTGACCCAGTGCTCAGGGCTCACTCCTGGTGGGACCCTGTGGGGAGGCAGGGATTGAGCCCGGGCTGGCCGTGGGCAAGGCAGATGCCCTCCCTGCTGTACCGCCGCTCCAGCCAGGACGTAGCTCTGTTGAAGACTTCCCGTGGGCCAGTCGACCCCAGAGGGGTGAGAGCTGCCATCTGTGTCCGGTTTGCATTTAAGTGGAGGCAACCGGGGCCAGCGGGACAGGGGCCGGCGGGGCTCTTCCCAGCAGACGCGTCTCGAGCCCCCCAGCTCAATGTGTTTGCATGGTCCTGTCCTCCGCGAATCTGGGGGCACGGGTTGCAGACGAGCACTGCTCGGGGGAGGAACCGCGCTGGCCGGGTCCTCACTGCTGCCCCCCCCCCCGTAACCAACTATTTCCCTTCTGCAAAGGGCGGGAAGCTCCGGCTCTCTTTTTTTGTGGGGGGGGTCACACCTGGCAATGCACAGGGCTTACTCCTGGCTCTTTACTCAGGAATTACCCCCTGGCGGTGCTCAGGGGACCATATGGGATGCTGGGATTCAAACCCGGGTCGGCCACATGCAAGGCAAACGCCCTCCCCGCTATCGCTCCGGCCCCTCCGGCTCTCTTCTGCTCTGTGTCTGTCCTGTGTCACCGGCCCGTCTGAGCCTGAACGGGGGCCGTGGCCAGGAGCCGCAGGGTGGGCATACCCAACATCAGCCCCGTCCATCCCCCCCATACTCCGTGTCGCTCCCGCAGACGCACTTTACTGAAATCCATTCGGGAGGCTCATTCCTCCAGGCGGAGGCCAGACGCGGGCTGCCAGCGGGTCGAGACCGCTTCTCACGCAGACCCACCTCCCGTGTCACACCCTGGTGCTCTTTCGCACACAGTGCCCAAGATGTTTCTCTAGACAGGCGCGGCCGACGCCCACTAGACAGAGAGGTAGGAAGAGGCGCGTCCGGGGAGATGGGACAGTGGCAGAGGGGGAGACGACTGTCAGCCGTGCGTCGGGCCGGCCTGGACCCCACCCCTGACCCTGCCGGGAGGGAGCCCGCAGCACTGCCGCGTGTGGACAAAGAACAATAAAGCAAAAATCAAAAGAGAACTAACTGAAGAGAGACACCAAGAGTGCATTGTCGGGGCCGGAGCAATAGCACAGCGGGGAGGGCGTTTGCCTTGCTCGCAGCCAACCGGGGCTCAGTCCCCGGCATCCCATAGGGTCCCCCCCACACCCTGAGCACCACCTGGAGTGATTCCTGAGTAGCCAGGAATAACCCCTGAGCATCGCCGAGTGTGACCCGTCCCCCAAAAAAACCCTGCAAAATAAATAAATATTATTATTATTATTATTATTATTATTATATTTTTTAAAGAATGCGTTGTAGCTCTGGTTCTGGGCCTCACTAACCTCCAGGAAGGGTCCTTCCATGTGTGGGGGCGGGAGGGGGGAGGTGGGGACCACGGGGGCCCCCCTCGCAAAGGCTCTCCGGTGCGCGTGGCGGGCGTGTGTGTGTGTGTGTGTGTGTGTGTGTGTGTGTGTGTGTGTGTGTGCGCGGTGCTGGCCGGGCCCGTGTGGGGCAGCGCTGACGGGTCCCTCCTGCTGTCCGCAGCGCCGCACGGGCCGTCGTTCACCATCGGGAAGGCCATCTGGCTGCTCTGGGGCCTGGTGTTCAACAACTCCGTGCCCGTGCAGAACCCCCGGGGGACCACGTCCAAGATCATGGTGTCCGTGTGGGCCTTCTTCGCCGTCATCTTCCTGGCCAGCTACACAGCCAACCTGGCCGCCTTCATGATCCAGGAGGAGTTTGTGGACCAGGTGACCGGGCTCAGCGACAAGAAGGTAAGGCCGCCCGGGGGCCACGGGGCCCGGATGTGGAGTCGGGGAGGGACGGGGCGGGGGAGGGGCACTCTCCTCCCTGCTTTTTGGTTTTGTTTTGTTTTGTTTTGCTTTTTGGGTCACCCCCGGCGATGCCCAGGGCTTACTCCTGGCTCTGCACTCAGGAATTACTCCTGGCGGTGCTTGAGGGACCCTATAGGATGCCGGGGATCGAACCCGGGTCGGCCACGTGTAAGGCAAACGCCCTCAGGCAAACGCCCTCCCCGCTGTGCTGTCGCTCCAGCCCCCTCTCTCCTCCCTGGGACCGTCCCCTCCCCCGAACCTGTCTGTTGTGTCGCAGAGAGCCAGGGCACCCCACCCGCACCCCGACCGCCAGGGGGACAGTTTCGCTGGTTTGTTTTCATAGTTTGCAGGGGCATCTCCCAGGCAGTGCTCGGGAGTCCTGGGGTCCCTCCTGGAATCTCCGCCGACACCCCAGTGCTTCAGCGTGAGGCCCCAAGGGCGTGGCACTCCCCTGCCCACCCCCCTGCATTGCTCAGGGCCCCCCCCCCGAGCTTTTGTGGGTAAAAACAGGTGCTGCTGGAGATGCCGCGGGCGCCGCCCGCTGTCCCCGTGCCGCCTGTCCGGCCCTCCGAGTGACACGGTTCCTGAACGGCCCCGAGCTCCCGGACGCACCATCCCCAGATCTAATTTGGAGGCGGCGTTTCCCCAGCGGGCCCTTCCGGCGGTCACCGTGCCGGGCCGAGGGCGGCCGGGCGAGACGGAGGCTCCAGGGCGGCTCTGGGGTTTGTCCTTCAGAAGGAGAAGGCGCGGGGAGGGACGCCAGGCCCGAACGGCTGCTGGCGGCCCCGGGCCCTCCCGCTCTGTCCTTGGTCCTGTCCCCCCCCCCGCGCGGAGTCCCCCGGATCCTCGGGCACGAAACCCCACCGAGGTGCCGCAGCGGGGAGTGACCGCTGTGTGGGCAGGTCCTCGGCCTCCTCTGAGTCGGGCAGGGAGGGGACCTCGTGTCCCCGGGACTCAGACACCTCCCGGTCCCCTCACCCCCTCTCCCGGGCCCACCACCCCCGTCAGGTAGGCGGGAGAGACCAGCGCCCCGTGGACAGCCTGGATCAGGAGCCCCCGAGTTTAATTCCCGGGGCGGGCACTGTGGGGTCAGCACCTCACCTCATGTCCACGCACCTGCCTCTCTCCTTCCGGCCTCTCCATCCCCTACGGGATGTCACTCCACGGGGGGCCTTGGCAGGTGCTCCTGGCACGCTGCAGGGGTGAGGGGAAGGGGGGGGACAGGCCAGCCGTAGGGGAAAGATGGGGGCGTCTTCACCCCCTGCCACCCCCACCCCCTGGGAGGGCTGAGCTCTGATGGCTTCACAGTCAGTGCCGGAGTATGCGGCCCCTCCTTCTGCGCCCCACTGCCCCCCAGGGCCCCCCGCACTTCACACAGCCCAGATTTCTTTCCTAGACCCTGACTGCATGATTCTCCGTCCTGGCTCCCCTGAGCCTCTGTGCCTGGTCCCAGAGTGATCGTCCAAGTGATAGGACAATTGCCTTGTGTGCGGCCAACCCAGGTTCCAGCCCCGGCACCCCGCAGGGTCCCCTGAGCCCCGCCAAGAGCGGCCCCTGAGGGGGCTGGAGCGATAGCACAGCGGGGAGGGCGTTTGCCTTGCCTGCGGCTGACCCGGGTTCGATCCCCGGCATCCCATAGGGTCCCTAGAGCACTGCCAGGAGTAATTCCTGAGTCCAGGGCACTGGGCAGGGTGAGTGCAGAGTGCAGAGCCAGGAGGAACCCCTGAGCATCACTGGTGTGACCCCAAAATAAAGCGAAAAAAACCAAAGTGACCCCCTGAGCACAGAGCCCAGAGTCAGGCCCGAGAACAAGCAGGTGTGGCCCAGAAAGAAAAACGTGTTTCTCCCCCCGCCCCCAAGTGGAGAAGCCTCTGTGGACCCCTGAGCAGCCCCTGAGCTCGAGACGTCAAACTGCGATTAAGATTCTAGACTCGGGCGCGAGCGGGTCAGCAGGAAGGGAGGGGGCGGTTCCCAGCCAGGAAGCGTGGGGTCTGGGGCGCGCCGTGCAGCCGGGGCCTGCGGTCAGGGTCTGGCGCCCCAGCCCTGGCCGGGGGTGTCCCTGAGCCCTGCAGGGGCCTGAGCGTTGGATGGCCCGGGCCAAGTGTCCCTGGGAAGGGGCTGTGGGGCCAGCGGGGCTGTGCCCAGGTGGGAGGGCTGCGTCCCTCCTGCCGCCCAGCCCAGGCCCCCCCACGCCCAGTGCCCTGGACCCTCCCCTGCCCAGTGTCCTGGACCCTCCCCTGCCCAGTGCCCTGGACTCTCCCCTGCCCAGTGCCCTGGACCCTCCGCTGCCCAGTGCCCTGGACTCTCCCCTGCCCAGTGCCCTGGACCCTCCGCTGCCCAGTGCCCTGGACTCTCCCCTGCCCAGTGTCCTGTACCCTTCCCTGCCCAGTGCCCTGGACTCTCCCCTGCCCAGTGCCCTGGACCCTCCCCTGCCCAGTGCCCTGGATCCTCCCCTGCCCAGTGTCCTGGACCCTCCCCTGCCCAGTGCCCTGGACTCTCCCCTGCCCAGTGCCCTGGACCCTCCATGCCCAGTGCCCTGGACCCTCCTCTGCCCAATGCCCTGGACTCTCCCCTGCCCAGTGCCCTGGACCCTCCCCTGCCCAGTCCCACGTAGTCCAGCTTATGGTGACACTTCCCCGGGTTGATCTTTGGCTGGGGACAGCCAAGGCCTGGACATTCACTCTCCCCATTCATCTCCATCTAGAGACGACCCCCCACCCCCTACCCTGCCACCGCTGTCTGCTCAGAGCCTCAAGGCAGGCCCAGGCCGGGGGGCACCGTGTCATACGGGGGGTGGCGGCCACCACGCCCCTTGCCCCCTTCCTGTTCTGGGTCACTCCCGAACCCAGTCAGGAAACCAAGGTCACCGGAACCCTCAGCCCGCTGGGCTTCCGGCTGACCGTCCCCCACACAAGCCCTGCGAGTCGGCAGCAGGTAAAGGCCCCCTGGAAGCCAGGCCCGTGTCCTCCCCTCGCCCCTCCTGACTGCTGTCTGCCAGTGCTGGGGTCCGAGCTGCGGGGGGGGGGGTGGTGCAGGCGTGTCCGGCGCCCCCGCAGAGGTGGAGAGCTGGGGCCCGTCTGGGAGCAGAGGCCCCCCGTCCTGGAGAGGCGCCGGGGAGGCAGGGACGCCTGCCTGGGAGAACATTCCAGAAAGTAGCTGGCAGCCTATTTTTGTGCTTTTTGTTGCAGACTTTAAAGGGCAGAGGGGTGGGGGCAGGGAGGACTCCCAGCTCCCTGGCCTGGGGTCTGAGGAACACGCCCACGTGGGGAAAAGCTAATTAGGGCCACTCATAATCCAGGCGACCTTCTCCTCCTCGGATGCACCTAGTGGCAGGTCCGGCCGCCCCCCGAGAGCCGGCTCCGGGGCCTTGCTGGGCGCGTGCGTGGTGCGGGCAGGTAGCGCTCCTAATTAAATGTTTGGTACAATGAGATAAACAGCAGAATCCCCCAAGTAAACAAGCTAAACGCTCCCGGGAGATTAATAGCCGCGCTGCCCAGAGAGTGCAAAATAAAAATCTATATTGAACCCATTCATTTTGTTTCCACACACACGTGCGTCGGTTCCACTGCTTTCGCCCTGTCCTCTGACGGCCGCGCAGGTCTGTGTGACGGCTCTGGGTGCCCCCGGTCGAGCCCCCCACCGCAGTGCTCGGGCTCATTCCTAAACACAGCACGAGCAGCAAGGCAGCCGGCAGAAGGCCGTGGGCGCCCCGGCCGCGCCCCGGCGCGCGTGGGCCAGGGGGAATGGGCTCTGCATGCGGAAGCCCCGGGCTCCGTCCTCCTGAACCTAGGGAGTGACTCCCGAGCACTGAGCCCGAGTCGCCCCCAAGCGCCCTTGGGAATCAGCCCCTCCAAAAGATAGTGGGCCGGGGAGATAGTCCGGAGTCGGGGGGCGCTTGCCCTGTGCGTGGCTGGCCGGGTCCCAGCCCTGAGCCCCCGCGGGCCCTGGTGGCCCTGAGCACTGCTGGCTGGGGTCAGATGCCCAGAAAGTCAAAGGCCCAGGGGGCTGTTTCTCCGGGGGACGCGGGTTGGCCAAAGCCTTTCTGGACACCGGGGGCCGGTGGGGGGGCTGAGGCTGCAGGTGGAGCCCCCCCAAGTACCCGCCGTGCCCCCACGCGCCACATCTTACAGCTCCCGGGGTCACAGGGAGACAAGAGGCGCCGAGAGAAAGGCGCCCTCGGCGCAGCCACTGCCCTGTGCTCACATCCGCCCCTCCCCCCATCCTCCCCTCCTCTCCCCTCTCCTCCCCTCCTCCTCTCATTCTCCTCTTCTCTCTCCTCCCCTCCTCATCCTCCCCTCCTCTCCCCTCCCCTCCCCCTCCTCATCCTCCCCTCCTCTCCCCTCCCCTCCCCCTCCTCATCCTCCCCTCCTCTCCCCTCCCCTCCCCCTCCTCATCCTCCCCTCCTCTCCCCTCCCCTCCCCCTCCTCATCCTCCCCTCCTCTCCAACTCCTCCCCTCCTCCTCATCCTCCCCTCCTCTCCCCCTCTCCTCCCCTCCTCCTCATCTCATTCTTCTCTCCTCTCTCCTCCCCTCCTCATTCTCCCCTCCCCTCTCCTCCTCATTCTCCCCTCCTCTCCCCTCTCCTCCCCTCATTCTCCTCTCCTCCCCCTCCCTCTCCTCCTCATTCTCCTCTCCCCTTTTCTCTCCTCCCCTCCCCATTCTCTGCTCCTCCCCTCCCCTCCGCTCCCCTCCGCTTCCCTCCCCTCATTTTCCTCTCCCTTCTGCTCCCCTCCCCTCCTGTCCTCATCCTCCCCTCCCCTCCCCTCCCTTTCAAATTCTCCTCTGCCCTCTCCTCCCCTCCCCTCCCCTCTGCTTCCCTCCCCTCTGCTCCCCTCTCCTCTTCTCTCCTCTCTTCCCACCCCTCTCCTCTCCTCCCTCTCCAACCCTCCTTTCCTATCATCTCATACTCTCCCCTCCTCTCCCCTCCCCTCCCTCCTCTCCCTTCCCCTTCTCTCCCCTCCGTTCTCCTCTCCCTTCCCTTTCCCTCCCATCCTCTCCCTTCCTGTTCTCTCCCCTTCCCTCCCCCTCCTCTTTTCTCCCCCTCTTTTCCCCTCCCCTCCCGCCCCTCTCTCTTCCCCTCCCCTCCTCTCCCTTCCCTTCTTTCCCTACCCCTCTTCTCCCCCCTCCCCTCCCCTCCCTCTCTCCCCTCTCCCACTCCCTTCTGCTTCTGTCTCCCCAGTTCCAGCGCC
>NC_073305.1:218108740-218158740 GCF_027595985.1 Sorex araneus
GTTATTTATCGGCCTGTGTCAGGATGCGCGTTGAGCATTGCACCCGCGCACGCAGACGTTACGTAATAAGGCGCTTAGCGATCACCCGCCTGAGACTCGGAGGAACGGCAGCCTCCTCTGAAGAAGTGGATCACCCGGAATGCGCCATCGTGGAGGCCGAGGTCGACCAGAAGGCCCGAGCCTGCTCAAGGAAGTCGCGCGGCTGCGCCCGGCAGGTTCCTTCAAGGATACCATCCGAGCAGCCTCGCTCCGCTCCAGTTTCTCGTTTGTGGCAGAATCAAACTCGGAGGGTTCATTTTCGGCTGCCGAGTTCGAAAGCAGGCAGAGACAGTGAGCTGTTCTCCTAACTGGGGTAGCGTCATCTCCCGAGAAAAGCAGATCGACGCTGACCTGGTTTCTGAGATCCACCCCCAAGCTGCAAATACAGCTCAGAAATAATTGCTACCCCATCCGAGAGCTGGGAATTTTCTTCAGGAAAGCGCTGGCCGCCTCTTTGCTTTTCTTTTCTTTTTCTTTCTTTCCTTTTTTTTGGGGGGGGGTGCTTGGAATTAGTTCTTGTTAAACTTTAGTAAAATAATGTTAATGGATCGTCAAGGCCACCGATGCAGAGTTCAGGATAGACAGAAATGAGGGGAGAGGGACTAAAATTGGCTCCCAGTGCTGTAAACTCCGAGAGGAGAGCGGAGGAGGGAGAGAGGCAGACGGGAACGGGCAGGAGCGCTACTGGGATGGGAGCATAGAGGGGACGCGGGCCGGCCAGTGGTCCCAGCCTCAAGGTCGGGCTCAGCGAGAGCAAGAAGCGGCGTTTCTGCTCCCCCCAGCCAGCTCCCCTCCCTGGCCCGGGGCCCGTGCTGTCGTTGAGGGCTGTGTCCAGGTTGGAGTCTGCGCCCCGGGAGCCAGCTCAGCACTGCCGGGCAGTCCCCGTCACCTTCACGGTCCCCCTCACCATCTCCCCGGCCCTGGCCCGCCGTGGGGGGTCCTCCAAGAAGTTCCCAGCTTAGAAAGCAGGTGGCCGCCTCACCCCCTGACCACCACCAGCCTCGCTTCTCCCCCTCCTCCCGCTTGCAACTTCCGGGTGATGCGCTTCCGGCAACTGTGTGCTGGTTTCTCCCTCTGCTTAGGGCTGCTGGGTCCGAGGCCCCCGGAACAGCCGTGGGGGACACAGCCCGAGGCCCTCCCGCCCCGGGGTCACGTCTCTGGAATCGCTTTATATTTTTTGGCTTGTTTGGGGAGTGCCCAGCGCTTACTCCTGGTTCTCTGCTCAGGGGTCGTTCCTGGCCACGCTTGGGGGACTGTGTGGGGTACCGGGGATTGAACCCGGGTCAGCTGGGTGCAAGGCCAGCGCCCTCCCGGGGGCGCTGTCTCTCCCCCTGCCCCAGAGCACTTGTTTCTCTCTGGAGGTAGAAATGGGGAATCAAGGTTCAGACACGCACGTAGCTCTGCCTGCTCCCCGGGCTCCGTCCTCTGAGCACAGCTCCCGGAGGGCGCTCTCTGCATGCCCAAGTGGACAGACAGGAGATGGGCCTGGGCGCATCTACACACACACCCTCACACACATACACAACACTCACGCACACACATACACATACATGCACACACATACACAACACTCACGCACACACATGCACACATATACACACAGAGATACACACACATACACACATGCGTACATATACACACACATGAACACATACACATACACACAGAGATACGCACACACATGCACACACATGCGCACATATACACACACATGAACACATACACATAATACACACACAGAGATACTCACGCACACACATACACACATGCACACATATACACACATATACACACAGAGATACTCACGCACTCACACATACACTCACATGCACTCACACGCACACACACACACACACACACACAGCCTCTTAGACTGCCCCTCCCCTCCCCTACACTCTTTATCCCAGCCCTTGGGCTCCCGCCCTTCAGCCTGGGCCTCTCAGTCTTGTTCCTCCCCACACACCCCACCCCCGCCCTCTCCTACTCGCCTCTGTCCCCTCTCCACTCTCCTCCTCTCTCCCTCTCTCTCTCTTTTCCTCTCTCCTCTCCCCCACGCTCCTCCTCTCCCTCACTTCTCTAGGTCTTTCCCCTTCTCTCTCTGTCTCCCTGTTTCCCTTCCTCTCTCCCTCTTATTTCCCTCTCCCCCCTCTCTCCCCCTCTCCCTCCCTCTTCCCCGTCTCCCTCTCTCTCCCCCTCTCCCCTGCTCTCTGACTTGATAAGGCTTCCGTATAGATCTTCCCCTTTCTCTGCTCCCTCTTCTTTTCTCTCTTCTTCTCTACCTCCCTCTCTGCTCAGAATCTTTTTAAATGTTTTAATTGAGCCACTGTGAGACAGACCCTTACAAAGCTGTTCATGGTTAGGTCTCAGTCATACAGTGCTCCAACCCCCATCCCTCCATCAGTGTACGTTTCCCAGCACCAGTGTCCCCAGGGTCCCTCCCATCACCCCCACATAACCCCAGCCTGCCTCTATGACAGGCACCTCTCTCTCTCTCTCCCTCTCCCTCTCTCTCTCTCTCTCTCTCTCTCTCTCTCTCTCTCTCTCTCTCTCTCTCTCACTCTCTCCCTCTCCCTCTCTCTCTCTCTCTCTCTCTCTCTCTCTCTCTCTCATTTCGGGCATTGTGGTTTGCAATACAGATACTGAAAAGTCACCATGTATATCCCTTTATCTACTTTCAACACTCAGTTCTTGTCCAGCGTGATCACTCCCAACTATCAGAATCTTTTTAGTTAAAAAGAAATTCCAGGGCAGGAGAAACAGCACAACGGGTTGGCTGCTTGCTTTGCGCGTGGCCGGCCCGTGTTCCATTCCTGGAACCCCATCTGGCCCCCTGAACACCGCCAGGAGTGATCCCCGAGCACAGAGCCAGGAGTAAGCCCTGAGCCCAATTGGCTGTGGCCCCAAAGCCAACTGAGCAAACAGAAATAGAAACGGTCACCCCCGGCCTTTCCCACCCGAGTCGCAGAGAACGTTGTGCTAGAAATAAGCGCCACATATGACAGGGACAACTTCAGAAAACACAGACATGAAATCCACCAGCGACGAGGCGATCAGAGAACCGGAACCTTCCCAGCCGGCCTCAGAGAGGTGGGGGCGGGGAAGGGGGGATGCTCGCATGCAAAAGGGAACCCCCAAAGGGCAGAAGTTACTAAGGAGAGACACAGGTCACGCGGCTGAGCCTGGATCAGATCGAGACACGACAAGACGGATTCCCAAGGGAAATGTTTGCCGTGAGGATGGGGTGAGCCGGACGCAGGCCGCACCGGGGACAGCATCCCGACAGACGGACACGGCGTGCGAGGAACGGGCTGACCCAGGGCCCCTGCAGGAGGCGCCTCTGCCCCACCCGCCAGCGCCTTGTGAGACAGACCGTGCAGGGCCTTTAGCTTGACGGCGTCCTGCCTCTCGGCGCCCAGGGGGACCCGCACACCCTCGTGCCTGCCCTGGGTCACCTCGGCTGCAGGCCCGGCCGCTCAGACCGCAGCTCCTGCCTGCCCCCGTCCACAGGGGAGAGCCCCAAGACCGGGCCGTATTCCGACGGCCAGCAGAGGAGCTGCACCCCCGGCCCGGTTCCCTGCCGGCTCCACCACGCTGAGGGTGGAAGTCCCCTTGGATGGCTTCGTTCTCTTCCGGCAGGAAGCCCCCTGCGTGTGGCTGAGAGCTGTGTCGGGGCTGGATGCTCAGTCACCCCAGAGCACCCCCCCCACACACACACAGTTTCATTAATTCATCGGAGCCCCATTGAAGGCTTCTTGCATGCTAATGAATGAATAATTAACTTTAACTATATAATTAGCCCTGGATTGTGCCGAGACCCCCAGAGAGCCGCTGGGAAGAGACTTGGGCTCAAACCGGAAGCTTTGGATTAGGAAGTGCTGAGACCCTCCACCCCAGCCCCCCCCACACACACGCCCCCGGTACAAGCCTGGTGACCCCGAAGAGGCCCAGCTTGGCCGGGGAGAACCGTGGGCCCAGCCCAGGTAGTGGGATGAAGTGGGTGTCAGGTGGCCCCAGACTCGGGGTTGGACCCCAAGGCCACCAGAGGGCAAGGACGGAGCCCGGGAGGCTCGTCTACACCTGGCAGGAAGTGCTTCCTTCCTCCCAGGGGCACCACGCAAGGGGGACGCCCGGCTGCGTGAACCAAACCGTTTCCCACCGTTTGAGGGGAGGTTACGGTGGCCCCGGACCCCGGCTCTCCTGGGGGATGGCAGTGACCAAGGGCATCACCACAAGCTGCCCGGGTGGGCACGGAGGGGTGGGGGAGTCCGAGCTCCTCCATGTGCATCTCCGACATTGGCACCCGGGGGCACTTGTGGGGATGGAGAAGGCGTGGCAAGAGGCCGGCCCATGGACATGCTTCAGGGGCCCTCGAAGGCCACTCACCTGCTCTTTGGCTGCATGGTCAGTCCCCTGGGGCACCTTCACAGTTTCCGCCCTACGAGGGGCCGGGACAGTCTGGGCCTCTCCGTCCAGGAGCCTGGGGAGTGTGAGCCCCTCAGCTTAGGGGAGCGGGGGAGGCCTTGGGGGGCTTCACTGAGGAGCTCTCGTCACATTTTGTCCCGATGCTCAACTGTGGTCCAGTTTGTTTCACCTCTCCCCACCCCCCACGCCTGTCACGCCCTCCTCCTGGATGGCCGGTGTGACCCTGTCCCAAAGCCCGTGATGACCACAGCCCCAAACGGCTGTTTCCGAGCTCGGGGTGAGGCCTCAACTTTGGAACTTGGGGGCGGGGGTGGGGGGGTATTCTCCCGACGGGCCCCGACTGTCCAGCTGAGAGTGACAACAGCAGACACAAACGCCCTGAGCGCCCACTGTGACCTTGTCTTCACAGAAGATGTTTGCCTACCTTTGTTTTAAAAGTTGTGTGTCTATTTGCGGGGTGTGTGTGTGTGTGTGTGTGTGTGTGTTTGTGTGTGCGCACGCGCACTCGCATGCACACGTGAGAAGTTTTTGCGTCTGTTCACCTGTTCCTTGATGAGGTTGCCCCCCTCTGAGCGGTGGGATTAGAGGAGATTTAAATGCTAATTGCGAGTTTAATATTTCTAAGCCATTTTGGTCTCTGAAAAGGATGGAATCATTCTGGGGACAGAGAGAAACAGCAGACCTGCTTCTCTGGGGCGGGGGGAGGCCGTTTCCCCCTGCCTACCTCACCGGTTCTCCCGTCCCCAGCGTGCTCCTCTGCTCTTGTGTGATCCTTTGTCACGGTGGGGGCCGCAAGCAAGCTCTCGGCTCTCACTCATTTGACGCTCAAATGACGCTTGACTCATTTGGGCACAAGGACGCTTCATGTCTTTATTTAGCTTGTGACCCGGAGCAAAAAAACAAAACAAAACAAAACAAAAAATGGTTCTGGCTTTTCTCTCCTCCTTAAAAATTGCGCCTTGTACGGTGAAGGGGCCGGTGTGGCCCTGAGTCACGGGGTGTGATGCTGGCCCCGAGCTGGCCCCCACCACGCCCGTGACCCGTCCCCTGCTTTCTTTTCGGTCCGTTCCAGGAAGCTGGACGCCTTCATCTACGACGCGGCCGTGCTGAACTACAAGGCCGGCCGGGACGAGGGCTGCAAGCTCGTGACCATTGGCAGCGGCTACATCTTTGCCACCACAGGCTACGGGATCGCCCTGCAGAAGGGGTCCCCCTGGAAGAGGCAGATCGACCTGGCGCTGCTCCAGTTTGTGGGCGACGGTAAGACCCTGGCAGCCCTGTGTCCCATCCCCCTGCCCTTGCCCCTGCCTGCCTCCCCGTGTGCCAGCTCTTGGCTCTGCTCCGGGGCTCAGATCTACTGTTTAGCTGGGTCTTCTCTTGCTTGTTCACTAAAAAAAAAAAAATTAACCATCAAGTGCCACTCATGCCAACCTAGCACGCTTTGCAATGGTGTAGACTGGAAACCGAGTGTAGACAACCCCGGTTTTTGAAGAGAATTCATCTCAAGGATACAGAAGTGTTGATCTCAGTGAGTTCTGGAAAGAATTGAACCCATCGGCTTTGGGGGGTGGTGGCGCTGTCACGACAGTCTGATGGTACCATTCACACCGTCTGTCCAGAGCAGGGCTGTTTTCGGGGGGACTGGGGGCTGTCTCATCCCACCAAAGGCATATTGGTCTTATGTGGAGACCTCAGAGGGGGCGCTCTCAAATGGTGCTCAGGGGGCCTTGGGGTCATTCCTGGGGATTTTCAGCCACCCCGGTCATTGGTACGAGGGTCATGGTGCAACACCTGAACTCAAGAATGGTTCCGTGCATCATTGTCATGACCCGTGACCCCATGATCATCACCATCCCCGTCATGACCCTCACCCTCATCCACGTCACCTTCGCCACTGTCATCTTCATGGACACAACTGCCCTCCACACCCTCCTCCTCCTCTTCCTCCGCACTGTGGCCCGTCTCCAACTTGGTGATTCAGTCTGCTTATTTCGTGTCATCCGAGCAGTGCTCCCAGCCAGGCCGGGATCAGGGACGCCTCCTTCCAGACCGAGGCTGGGCACGTGGCACAGAGTGAGAAAGTGGAGGTCTAGAGCTCGGCCCAAGAGCCGTGCCTTGTGCCGGCGAGTGTCTGCCTTCTTATGGATGGGTTCTGTCCTGGCTCATTGGCTCTCCTGGTCAGGCTGTCAGGGGTGGGAAATCCGTCTTCTCAGCTTCCTCTCTCGGGACCATCTGGAGCAAAGACGTCGCCCGAGAAAATGACGTTGCCCCAGGGGGCATCTTAAGATAATCTTCCCGGAAAGCCGTGTCCAATTCTGAATGTCTCTCTAGGAGTAAATACATGAATTAACACAGCTGCCTAAATATTTCACTTATCTTATGCAGCTTCAGCAGGATTAATTATGCTCTAAAATTAGACCTGTGAAAAGCACAGTGCTGAGCGGTACCCAATTATTATTCATCCACTAGAAATGGAGTGTTTATCTCTTGTTATAGAGGAGCTTCAGTGGACTATTACAAGTCTAATGAGTGTCAAAAGTATTTTTTTTAATTGTCCTGATGAGCTGTGTAAATAGGACCTTTGGGTGAGGCATTTGATTATTGGGGTAACCCCTTATGTGAAGTCTGCTGGGAACTCCCCAAGATGGGGTGAGCTGACCCACTCAGACCCGCCTCCCTCTGCCCGTCGCCCGTGAGTTTCCTTCTGAAGTCATGGCGTTTGTCACAGGCAATCTCTGGGTCTTGGTGGCTGAGTATCAACACTCACTAGATGTGTGTGTGTGTGTGTGTGTGTGTGTGTGCACGGACACACACACATGTTGGGTCTCCGTCTTGGGTAGCTGAGAGAGTGCTTAAACAGAAATATGAGATATGCTTTGTTTTTAATGGAAAATGAAAAGATAGAACGGGACACACAAAAACGTGGTGAGATTTAGAGAAAGACTAGGATGGGCCGGAGTTCAATAGCGCCTCGTTCATTTCCTCAGCCAAGGCCCAGAGTTTACGAAGAGCCTGACATTTCCCAGACACCTAGAACCAGCCATCGAGTGAGAACGTAAAGAAAATCTGGAACTCAACATCTGGGCATTGCTGACTGTGGAAGGGAGGTCGAACAAGCTCTGTGCTGGGTCTTAGATCTCCTGGCGTGGGTGATTTAAGGAAACATTATTATAGTGAGGGAGCTCAGTTACGATAGTGTTCACATTTATAGACTTGATGAATAAATCGTTCCTGCACCTTCGTGGCCACCAGAGTGTCCCGGACTAACTCCCCCTTGTCTGTGTAATTGATCCCTTCTCATTAGCCCCTTTTCATTGGCTCCTTCTCATTGGCGTCTTCTCATTGGCTCCTTCTCATTGGTGCCTTCTCATGGTGCCTTCTCATTGGTTCCTTCTCATTGGCCCCTTTTCATTGGCTCCTTCTCATTGGTGCCTTCTCTTTGGCCCCTTCTCATTGGCCCCTCTCTTTGGTCCCTTCTCATTGGCCCCTCTCATTGGTGCCTTCTCATTGGTCCCTTCTCATTGGCCCCTTTTCATTGGCTCCTTCTCATTGGTGCCTTCTCTTTGGCCCCTTCTCATTGGCCCCTTCTCTTTGGTCCCTTCTCATTGGCCCCCTCTCATTGGTGCCTTCTCATTGGTCCCTTCTCTTGGGCTCTTTCTTTTCCACTTTCCACCACTGCTTGGTGATCTCAGTGTCCATAAGCCAAGGCCAAGGGTTGGTTAATCATTGTTCAGTACTGTCCATTTCCTTGTTTCATTTCTCTTCACTTCACATGAGTGAGATCCTTCAGCATTTGTCCTTCCTTCTCCTTCTGACCGACTTTGCCTAACACGGTGCCCTCCAGCTCCATCCACGTCACAGGAAGTTGCAAGATCTCTCCGTTTCTTACAGCAGAAGCATATTCCACTGAGGCTGCGCGTCGCAGCTTCTTTCCCCACTCAGCTGCCGTCGGTCGTCCGCTTGTTTCAGGGGCCAGCCCGCCGTCTTCAGCACGGCCGTGAGCATGGGTGTGCATACCTGGATCTTCTCTGATCCATGTTGGTGTTTCGTGGCCACAAGGTGGAATCGCTGGGTTCCGGGAATGCTCTATTCTGGCTTTGTGGGGGGGGGGGGGATATCCCTCCTGTGTTCCTACCACAGTGAGTGAGGGGTCCTTTTCCTGCTCACCCTGGTGTTTATTTTTTTTAACGTGATTTTGAGATTTGAAGAGCCAGAAGGAAGATCACAGCAGTTAGAGACTTTCTGTGGTGGAGGGGCCGGCAGGCATTGAGGCAGGAAGACTGCAGCGAGGGGTGCTGAGAGAAAGGATGCAAACCATGGACTGGGGTCCTGCTGGGAGCCAGCCCAGCACCGCGTCCACAGCGTTCTCACACCCCACAACAGCCATAGTTGGCCTTTCCATCTGCGTTCTGCAGAGCCAGTAGAGAAGGTTCAGTGGGGTTCAGCAGAGCATGAGAAGGAAGCAGGGACCACTGGCGGGTGGGGGGGACTCACGGACGTAGATTCTGTTGCCAGAGGCTTGGGGCCAGGACCGGGAAGCTGAGCCTCCGCCCCTGCTCCTCGGAGCACCCAGTGCCACCCGAGGCTGGTCCCGACCTGAGAGAGTACCCGCCCGCTGTCCCAGCTCCGACCCTCCCTTTTGTTAAGCTTGTGGAGCAGGAAGAGGCGCAGCCATGGTGGCTGGATCCTTCAGCTGCTCATGAGACGCCTTACCAGGAAGTGCTGCGTCTTCCTCTTCCCATATTGTTCATGGCAGTTGGTTTGGAAGCTCACACACACACACACACACACACGCACACACACACACACACACACACACACACACTCTGCCTGTGCTTGGTATCCAGTCAGATTCCATGAGCAATAATAATTAAGTGTCCATCTCCTTTTCCTGCGTGACTTACGTGGACGTGGCCTATGGCAGTGCCATTTTTTATATAGGAACCCGTGAGGTCGACGTCCCACGCATAAGGTGTTCGAGAGCCAGGGCAAAGGTGTGCCTGGCATCGGTGGGGTGTGACTAAGGTGATCCGCTCAACCCATGTTGCTGGGACTCCTTTGAAACTCGTTGGTGACCCCGGGCGTGGCAGATGTGGGCACCTGCGAGAGATAAGTGAACTTTCTAGGAGCCGGACAGTGACCATGGCACTCGTGACGTTGTGGTAGGACCCGGCTCCCTTTTATCTGGCGACCAGCAGGCAGAGTCTCAGTTTTTAAAGCGAAGTATTGCTATAAATACTGCTTTAAACAGCTCCGCTGGGGGCCAGAATGATGGGATGGTGGGTAGGGTGCTTCCCTTGCATGTGGCTGACCCAGATTTGATCTCCGGCACCCCATAGGGTCCCCCCAAGCCCTCAGGAGTGATCCCTGAGCACAGACCCAGCAATAAGCACCAACCACTACTGGGCGTACCCCCAAAATTAAGACTCGTCCAGAGGCAAAGGAGATATAGCAGCAGATAGGGCACCTGCTGGACACACAGCTGACCCCTGGCACCCACATCCGGTGCCCTGAGCACAGCCAGGAGAGATCCCTGAGCACAGAGTGAGACGTAAGCCCTGGGCATAGCAGGGCGTGGCCCCAAATCTGCCCCCTCCCCCCTAAAAGGAAAATCAAAAATACAGCCTCATCCAGATGATCATGAGGTGGAAGGGGACGGCTCTTGTTTTCATGAGGGACGTGCCCCGGCTTGAATGGGGCTGGGGGGGCACCATTCCAGGACAGTGACCTCGGGCCAGCACCACCGGGCACCCGCAGAGGTCAGTGGAAGTTCCCACTCCCGGGGCCGAGGCACACACAGACGCCGCTGCTGTGTCTGCCGGCTCTGCCGCAGGACACTGATGCGCTCTGAGGGTCCCGCAGGGACTCCCACCCACCACTCCAGGCCCCGCTCCTGGCTGGGACAGCCTCAGCACGGCCCCATCGGTACCTGTGGGTGGGTGCCTGAGTCCCAGGGAGAGCTGGGGACCCCTGCCCTGTGGGTGGGGGGCACGGCCTGTGCATCCTCCCAAGCTGGGGGCATTCCTGGAAGGTCTTTTTTTTTTTTTTTTTGCTTTTGCTTTTTGGGTCACACCCGGCGATGCACAGGGGTTCCTCCTGGCTCTGCACTCAGGAATTACTCCTGGTGGTGCTCAGGGGACCCTATGGGATGCTGGGATTGAACCCGGGTCGGCCGCGTGCAAGGCACATGCCCTCCTGCTGCCTTATCGCTTTGGCCCCAACCCCGGAAGGTCTTCGTGGCCCTTCTTGGGCAGTAGTGGAAATGCCACAGTTGGACATTTGCAGACGCTTGCAGAGGTTTGATTTGCAGGGGGTGGGAGGGGATTTATTGTGGGACCCGCACCCAACAGTGCTCAGGGCTGACTCCTGGCCTTGTGCTCAGGGATCACTGCTGGGGGGGGAAGGGCGGGCTTGCAGGCTCCTATGGGGTGCCAGGGATCAAACCCGGGGCAGCCTCGTGCAAGGCAAGCGCCCTCCCCACCTACCTGCCGGGCTGTCTGTCCAGCCCTGGCAAGAGGTCTCCTCCAGCCGGGCCTTTCTCCTTCTCCTTTCTCCTGGCCCCCTTCTGGTTTTGACATTGGACCCGCCCCCCAGCCCTCCGGACGCCCCCTGGCTCCTCCTGGCCACGCCTCTGAGCCAAGCCGCCCTCGTGCTTAAGCTGCTTCCCTGCAAGCTCCCGGCATCCGTGGAGTGAGTGGACCGAGACGGAAGGTTCTGCGGCTCCCGAGCTGAGTGGCCTGGGGCAGGTTCCCTGCTCCTGGCCTTCGCCCGCTGGTCCTCTCTCTGACTGGGCGCCTTTCTCAGGAGTCGAGCACTCACATTAAAGTAAATAAATAGGGGCCGGGGCGATGGTACAGTGGGGAGAGTGTTTGCCTTGCACGCGGCGGACCCGGGTTCAATTCCCAGCATCCCATAGGGTCCCCCGAGCACCGCCAGGAGTGATTCCTGAGTGCAGAGCGGGAGTAACCCCCGAGCATCGCTGGGTGTGACCCAAAAAGAAAAAGAAGGAAAGAAAGAAAGAAAGAAAGAAAGAAAGAAAGAAAGAAAGAAAGAAAGAAGAGAAAGAAAGGAAGGAAGGAAGGAAAGGAAGGAAGGAAGGAAGGAAGGAAGGAAGGAAGGAAGGAAGGAAGGAAGGAAGGAAGGAAGGAAGGAAGGAAGAAAGGAAGGAAGAAAAGAAAGAAAGGCCAGTGCTGGCGCCTCGCAGATGCCCACTCCCTGCTGAGCTGCCCCCCAGCCCACCACAGTGCTCTGAGCTGTCAGACCGCCTCGTACCCGCTCTTGTCCTCCCCCCCCCCCCGTCCTTCCTCCTGGACACGCTGCAGGGGGACAGCGAGCAGAGGCCTGGCTTTGCCCCGTGCCGGGGGGCAGTGCCTCCCCTCAGGGACGCCAGCTCTCTTGGGGGATGTGAGTTCTCCTCAGGGAGACCCCGGGGAACTGCCTCTCCTCAGGCCTCCCTGCAGGAACGGAGGCCCGGCCCGCTATCCCGGACGCTCGCGGAGGGTCACACTCGCAGGGCCAGGGGTGCCTGGGCCTTTGGAACTGGCGCGAACCCGGGCTGGCAGCTTGTGACCAGGCAGATCGAGGCATGCAAGCGTCTCCGGGACCTGGCGAATGAATAGCCGCCACCCCCAGGCAGCCCCCCAGGACTCCAGCACAGCCACAGTCGCTCGCTCGGGTGGAGCCAGTGCGGGGAGGTTGTACAGACGCCCCCAGACTTCCCCGCCCCCGGGAGTCACTGCGAGGGCCCCGAGACAGCCAGTGGTCAGTGGCCGGCACTTGGTCCCGGCTGCTTGGCGAGAGCCGTCCTCTGCCCGCAGACCCCGGCTGACTCACTCCTGCCTGGAGCGGCTCCCCTGCGCCCCGGGCTCCTCCGGCCGGGCTTCTCCTGACTTGGGTCTGTGTCCTCGCCTGACACGGCTGCCTCGGCCCCTTAAAGAGATAAACACCCACAGCGGGAGGTGCCGGGTGGCCCAGAGCCCACCTCCCGCTGGGGAAGGGAGACCCCAAGGGCACGTCCCCGGGCCGCGGTGGCTGTGGTGCCGCCACTGTGTTCGCCTGACGGGTCCCGTGAGCGGCGTCCTTTCCACAGACACTCGGAATCAGAGTTGTAGGGAACTCGAGCAACACCAGCTCTGGCTGTATTTGTACCTGGCGTCCCGCACCCCACCCCCTCCCCTGTGATTCAGTGGTGTGAGTTAATGATTGTTCATTAGCCCAGAGGAAACCGAGGCCCAGGCTGGTTAAATACCTGAGGCAGTAAGTGGTAGGTACAGTGAGGGGGGAGGGGAAAGAGAGGGAGAAAGGAGGGAGGGAGAGAGAGGGAGAGAGAGAGGAAGGAGGGAGAGGAGAGAGGGGAGAGAGGAAGAGAGGAGAGAGAGGGGGATAGAGGAAAGGGAGATAGAGGGGGAGAGAGAGGAAAGAGGGAGGGAGAGAGAGAGGAGAGGGGAGGGAGATAGAGGGAGGGAGGGAGAGGAGAGAGGGGAGGGAGGAAAGAGAGGAGAGAGAGGGGAAAGGAGGAAGAGAGAGAGGGAGGGAGGAGAGAGGGAGGGAGGGAGAGAGGGAAGGAGGGGGAGAGAGGGAGGGAGGGGAGAGAGAGGAGAGAGTGAGGGAGAGAGAGGGAGGAGAGAGGGAGGGAGGGGGAGAGAGAGGACAGAGGGAGAGAGAGAGGGAGGAGAGAGGGAGGGAGGGGGAGAGAAAGGACAGAGGGAGAAAGAGGGAGGGAGAGGGGAGAGAGGAGAGGGGGAGGGAGAGAGGGAGAGAGGGAGGGAGAGAGGACAGAGGGGAGAGAGAGGAATGGAAGGGGAGAGGGGGGGAGAGGGAGGGAGGAGAAGACTGAGGGAGGGAGAGGAGAGGGGGATGGAGAGAGAGGAGAAGGGGAGGGAGAGAGAGAAGAGAGAGGGAGGAGAGAGAGAAAGAGAGGGGGAGGGAGAGAAGAGAGGGGGAGGGAGAGAGAGAAGAGAGAGGAAGGGAGAGAGAGGAGAGGGGGAGGGAGAGAGAGGAGAGGTGGAGGGAGGGAGAGGAGAGGGAGAGATGGTCACGCATGGTGGCGCTGGGCCTGGTGCAGGGCTCTGAGAGTCAGCTGGCCAGTGGAGCTGGGGGCCAGGACCCCGGTTCTCAGCCAGGATCTCTGCTCGGACCCTCAGGCTGCCCCGTCTCACTCTCACCGGCCCTGACCCCCATCCTGCAGACGGGTTTCCTCACCCCCAAACACGCGACGCCTGAGGACACAGCGGCTCCAGTGTCCCTCCTCCGGCTGACGTCCCCTCAGACAGGCCTGAAGAAAGGGGCAGGAGGGGAGGGCGGGAGGGTGCGGGGCGGCTCTGCCTGCCTCGCCAGGGCCAGGGAGAGCTGTCCGGCCTCCTGGCGGCCAGGCAGCCCAGCAGTTTCGGGGAGCAGAGAGGAATCGGGGACGTCCAGTTGGGGCTGGAATCTGCTTCCCGCCGAGCTCCTAATCCCCAGCCTCCTGGTGGCTGTCCCCTTGTGACACGGGTTCGAATCACACGGAGACTTCAAAGCCCAGCCGGGCATTGTGGGCCCAGGAGGCTGCTGGCCCGATCAGGAGCCCCCACGGCCTCTCCCCACGCCCTTCACTCAGCCCTGGAGGCGGCCCAAGGTAAAAAGGAGCTCGGGGCGCCAGTGCTCAGGACTCAGTGTTCCTGGCTCTGAACTCGGGGGTCACAGCTGGCAGTGTTGGGGGGTGACAGGGATGGAACCCGGGCTGGGGAGTGCAGCCTCGTCCTCCCCACTGCACGATGCTTGGCCCCTCGGGCCCGAGGGTGACGGGGTCTGTGGAGCCTCCGCCAACTGCAATGTGGCAGCCTCACAGACTCGAATCACAGTGCTCTGTACTTCAGAGCAACGAGGCTAGCACCGGGGTCAGAGGGCCATTCCCCGGGCCCCCAGAATCCAACCTGGGTCCTGAGAGAACCCAGCCTCCCCTCTGGTCCATACATGCAGAGATCCTGGGACTGAGAACCGGGGTCCTGACCTCCAAGGACCCCATGCATGGAGACCACCACGTGAGGCACCCGGGAGATGTTGGCATGGAGGTTATCAGAGAGACTTTCATCCTTTTTTTGGCCGGGGGTGGGGGGTGTCATATCTGGAGATGCACTCCTGGTTCTGCACTCAGGAATCACTCCTGGCGGTGCTCGGGGGACCCTATGAGATGCTGGGGATCGAACCTGGGTCGGCCTCATGCAAGGCAATCCGTCCCCGCTGTGCTCTCGCTCCAGCCCCCTCCTCACTTTAATCAGAGACACACTGGAATCATGATGAGACAGAATAACCCCCATCTGCCAGCAACCCCCCATCCTCGTCCTGGGGAGTTTGTGTTCGGAGGGATGTTGGTCCGGGGCGGGGGGTGGCCTGGGAGCCCCCAACAAGCGGCAGCATTCATTCTCCTTCCAACGCCGGAAGAGCTGGATGGTGTCGGGGCTGGTGGGAGGGAGGGGTGGTGAGGGGTGCTGGGAAGACTGAGAGGCGCCAGGCAGGGGAGAGTCAGACATGCAGCGTCGCAGCCGAGTTGAAATAAAGCTGTGATGGATGGCTTGCTGCTAAGTCAAATCCTGGTGTCACGGCACACGCTCGGATTTACAGCAGGAGCAAACAGCAGCTCCAAATCCCTGTCCTCCGCCGACGCTTTTGTCAGACCCTTTCAGAGCCTCCAAAAGACGGAGTCATGGCCGTGAACTGTCACTGCAGCCAGCGGTGGCTCCCACGGCAGACGATGACCTTCCCAGCTGGTGACTTGTCGTTGAAAATCTGTACCCGTGCTCCGTGGCTTCGAAGGCCCCGGGACGATTCCCCGTGTTGGTTTGCTGTTCTGTTGGCAGCATCTTTATTTTTCATGCCTCTGCACAGCCCTCGTAATTCTGTCGTGGGCCTAACGTGTCATCGAACCATGATCCTGTCCTTTCCCCCTGTTCAACTCTTTCTTTTGCGAGCACAGATAACGAGGGAAGAAAACGCCCCAGTCCCCAAACACACACACACACACACGCTCCTAATTCCTTCTTTTGACCGGCCTTTCAAGATCCACCGTAAGATGTAGTCTTGGACACGTGGTGACTGTCTAGTACCCGTGTCTGGTTCCCATGTCAGGGGCACCCGGAGGAACGACTCGGCATGAATGCCGGCTTCGGCCTGGGCCAGGGCCTGACGCCACAGCGCCTTTGGCTGTTTGGTTCCTTCTTTCCCCGTCTTCTCTCTCAGCTGTCGTCCTCACAGCCTGTCTCACCTCTTGGCCGAGGCTGGCGGCTGTGTTTCTGGTGCCGCTCTCGGCCGGGGGGGCTGGTGCTGGGATCGAACTCTTGGCCTCACTTTTGCGAGGGAGCTGTGGTGTCGCGCGACCTGTCAAGAGCCCCTTTTTGCTACCGTGGGAGGTGGAGAGGGGCCTGGTCTCGGGGCTGCCTTCACTGAAATTCTCTGAAATGCTTGTGAAAATGGGCGTGTAGCGGGCGTAGGAAGGCGGGGGAGTCTTGGCATCTTTTTCGACCACTTTCTCACCTGTTAGAAAGAGATTTGAAAGAACCTGTTACATCTTTTAGTCGCTGTTCAAGCGTTGGCTGCAATAATTCACATGAAAAACAAAAAAAAGAAGAAGATGTCTCTGTAGCAGCCTGGGTGGTTGGGTTCAAACGCCGGCGTGAAGGGGCTGGAGAGACAGTTTGGTGAGAAGGGCACCGGCCTGGCACCCCACAGGGTCCCCCAAGCCAGAAACAATCTCTGAGCGCGGAGCCAGGATCCACCTCCCCCCTCCCCCAAAGAGAACACAAGCTTTGGGTTCAACTCGAACAACTGCTCTTGACCCACTCCTGGGAAAGCTCCTTCCCCTCTTTAAATGGGAGATGCTCAGACCTCGAGAGTTGGAGAGTCGGGGGGCGGGGGGGGTGTTGGGTGCCGCTCGCTCCAGCAGGTCCCCGGCAAGTCGCGTGGAAGCCGTGCTGAGGATCTCCTCACGGGGGCATTCCTTCTGGCGCCCGTGCATAGATTTATTTTTTTTAATCACGCTGCTTCCTTTATGTGTTGGCTTCCATCCGAGCTCTTCGAGCCGGGGCCTGTGACCTGTCTTCGTGAGCAAAGTTTTATGGGACCCGAGACCCCCTGCCTGCGTGTCGTCTCTGAATCTGTGAATTCCGGGCTGCCCGCGTATCCCGGTGGGGGACAGAGCGGAGACCTTGTGACAGACACCAGATGGCTCTGGGAGGGAAAAAATATTTACTAATTAGCCCTTTTCTGGAAAAGAGTGCTGACCCCGGGCTTGGCTGGAGGGCGGGGAAGTCTCCTGTTTTCAGTGGAGCCCAGCGTTGCGGGAGGTTTTCATCCCACTCTTGCCGCTTTATCTCTGGGTCCTTTTCCCCTCAGTGTTTAAAGATCTACCGGTTTCCTCTCTTGAGTTCAGACAGTTCGTTTTCCTTCCACTTTCCCCCTCCCCAAAGGAAGAATGAAGAGTTCCGTCGATAACCGTCTATAAACCATCTTTAAGAGATGGCATACCTCCGTTACACTGTGCAGATCTCAGTGGCCCTGTGACGTTTATAGGACTGTGGAACTGCCGCCTGGGTGGAGATCTAGCAGCCACCAAAGCTCCCTGCCTGCCCACGACTGCCAGGGGCGTCCAATCAGTGGGAGTGTAAGAGAACTAATTTCACGTTCATTCGTTTCAGCCTCAGAGCACAGGTATCCGGAGCATGTAACAAGCTCAGTGATTGGAGGCCAGGCCAGGCCCAGCCGTGCTCAGAGGCTGCTCAGGAGCGACCCCTGGTGGTGCTCGCAGGACTGTAGCTGGTGCCGGGGATTGAACCAGGGTGGGAGGGACGCTGGGCGAGCGCCTTCGCCCCCCCTGCATTATTTCCTCCTGGCTCAGTGAGTTCTGCGTGGAGACACTGCGGTTTATCCATCTACTTGCTGACGGACCTTTGTGTTGCTTCTGGCTTCTGTCCTCAAACACCCTTGTGCATTTGGGGTACGGGTAGGCACTGCCTTATCAGAGGGTGGACCTGGGTGAGGCATTTCGGGGTCACAGCCTGTTCGTTTACTTTATGTCAGTGGACACTTCCAGTGGACACTTCCGGTTTGGAGAGCAAGCCCAGTCAGTGTCCATCGCCCCCAGCAGAACGTGGGTCCCTGTCATTCCTTGTCTTATTTTCAGTTTGGGGGCCACACCCAGCAGAGCTCAGGGTTTACTCCGGGCTCTGCCCACAGGGGTCGCTCCTGGCAGTGCTCAGGGGACCATACGTGGTGCCGGGGATTGAACCCAGGTCAGCCGCATTGCAGGGCAAACACCCTCCCCGCTGTCCCACCTAGCTCTGCTCCTGTCATTTCTCAGAGCCCCTTTGAGGCCTTCTAGGGGAGAGAAAGCAACCCCCGTGTCTGAGATCTGGGTCTGATCCACAGGGGCCGTGGCGCTGGCCGTGGTAGCCAGCGGCCTGGAAGTCAGCAGTTCCCTCCAGCTTCGCAACACTGGGGCCTCGGTGCCGGCAGCCTGACTCAGTTACCTGGTTGTTACGGGACTCCAGAGGGCCGACATGCCCAGCCGGCTCTCCAGAGTGGGGGTCTGGATCTAACAAGCCCCCTGCACCCCAATTCTCTGCTGTTCATCCCTGGCCCTGATCCCACCCGCCTCTGCTTCCCCAGACTCTGAATACGGGGGAGATGGCTGCAGGGACTCGCGCTGTCGTGAGAGCGAGCTCTGGGGGCTCCCTAAGTCGCCGTCAGGCCTGCGCTTCTCCGAGGAGAGGAGCTGGGCATCCCTCAGCCCAGGCTGACTGTGACGCTGAGCCTTCTGCAAGTAGCCCTTTCGCTTCCTTGCTTCCCTCCCCTCTCCTTCCCTCTTCTCACATTTTTTCCTTCTTCTTCCTTGTCCTCCATGTCCTCTCCTTCCTCCTCCTTTTTCTCCTCCTCATCCTCGTTCTTTTCTCCTTTTTGTCTTCCTCCCAATCTCCTTCCTCCTCCTCCTCCTCTTCCTCCCCTATTCTCCTTTCTTCTCTTCTCCCTCATCCTCCTTCTCCTTTTCCTCCTTCTCTTCCTCCCCTTCTTCCTACTCCTTCCTCCTCCTCTTTCTCCTCATCCTCCTTCACTTCCTCCTCTCCCTCCCCTTCTTTCTCCTTCTTCTTCATTCCTCTTCCGCCTGCTCCTCTTTTTCCTCCTTCTCTTCCGCTCCTTCTTTCTCCTCCTCCCTTTCTTCCTTCTTCTTCCCTTCCTCCTCTTCCTCCTCCTCCTTCTCTTCTTCCTTCTCCTCCTCACACTTCTTTTCTTCCTCCTCCTCGTTCCACAGGTCTCAGGTGCCCACAAGGTGCCCTGCCACATCGAGACAGTGGTGAGCTCAGCTAGAATATGCGACTTTCCTTTGCTGAGGATTTTTTTCAGTCCTTGTTGACGTCGCTTCAGTACAAAGCGGGGTGAAGGGCGGTGATGTCATCTTCCTTGCTGAAAGGAAGGCAACGTGTGTCTGGGTGCAGATTACTGCAATCCTCCTTTATTCTTCCCTCTTCAGCCTCTTAAAACACAAGGAACCTTTTGTGATATTAAAAAGGCCTCACGCTCATCCCCCGATGAGTCATAGGATTCTGAGGGCTTTTGATGGAGAGAACGTGCAGTGTCAAAAAGCTAATCTGAATTCGCTTAGTGCCCTGCCTTTTAAGTCCTGGCCGCTGGGCCTGCTCCGTGTGCGTGAGGGCCCGTTGGTTAAGACACAGGAGTTCCTCGACAACCTGCCAGCCCGTCTTGGTTCTTCCCACCAGCTTTCATCCTCCCAGGGAAAACCGTGACCCTGCCCTTCACCAGCCAGGTCAGGCCATTTCCCTACCCACCTCCTTCCTTCCTTCTCTCCAAGAGACACAGACCGGGGCTTCTGTGCGTAGCTTTCCCCAGCTTCAGTTGGCCCCAGGACCTTGGAATCTCAGCCAGAGGGTGATGACCGGGGCTGTGACACCCTCCATTTCCCCGAGTCCAGCCACCATGCAGGGACCTCAGCTGGAAGGTGTCAGTCAGAGACACATCTAACTGGGTTCATTGAAGCCCTATTTTTATTTTGGTTTTGTGACTTCTCAGCATGGTACAGAAATGGAATAGTCTGACATTTAAATAAGCAAGACTTATTTCCCCAATTCAGTCTATTTGTGTCCAGAATCTGGTACTATTATTCCTCTCTTTCCCCCAACGCCCTACCACCCCTCTCCCAAAGATAATTTTTGCACCCAACAGTTCAATGACCCTCTGGAAGGGCAGACACGGAGGTCCGGATTGCAGTTGCTTCCGGATTCAAGGTCACCTTGCACAGTGTCAGAAGTGTGGAATTCGGTGTGTGTGTGTGTTGGGGGGGTGGGTGGCTGAGCCCCCCCAGGTCCGGGATCAGATGTTGGGGCTGACCGTTCCAAGTTCACAGGTGCCACCCCTAACACCCCACCAAGATGACCTTCGAGGGAAACAAGAGCGAGGAGTGCATCTGATCGCAGCCCCCAGCTGGCCCCACTCCTGGGGACCCTCACCCCACCCATGCATCTCGCTGCCCCAGATACTGCAGAGAACGTGGGTCCTCTGCTGCTCGGGCTTCTGAGGACTCCAGACGGCTCTGTCCCCGGATGGGACAGGAAACGGGATGGAATTGGGGTCCGCTCATGCTGGGGTGTTGGCGGCAAACCTACCGGGCATGAGTCACAGCAGCATCACCACACCCCGCCCCAAGGTCTTTGCACTCAGGGTAGGAGATTCTCCTGCCGGAAGTCCCTCCCACAGGAAGTCCCTCCCACGGGAGGCTCCTCCCACCGGAAGTTCCTCGTGCCAGAAATCCCACCCACAGGAAGTCCCCCACGGGAGGCTCCTCCCACCGGAAGTTCCTCGTGCCGGAAGTCCTTCCCACCGGAAGTCGCTCCCACCAGGCGTTTACCCTCTGCTGCCAGGGCCTCTGGTGGCCACTTGCTGGACCTGGAGTCAGGCCTGGTTTCTTGCTGCTCTTGCTTCACCCGCGGCTCCTCCCCACCTTCCTTCCTCTCTTGGACTCACTGACGGAGCATCCTCAGGGCAGCAGCCACAAGCTGATGGATGGTGGGGAGCACTGTGGACTGAGCACCCCCATTCCCCTTGATGAACCACCTGCTGGACTTTGGGCCAAGCCCCGCACTCAGGACTGAGCTCCGGGAAGCATCAGCCAGGAGAGCCCTAGTCAACTCAGACCCGGCGGCGGGGGCGGACAGCGATGACAGTTATTCCTGGGGGTGGTGTCTCCTCCTCGCGTTCCCGGGCACCCCAGGAGGACTTCCTGGAGACCGAGCCCCCACTCCTCGCCCCGAGTCTACCACGACTTCGGCTCGACATTTATTTGACAGCCGCGGCAGCCAGAGTAAATTGTGTGTGAGGCGGAGACCACTGATGGGCTCCTGTGGACCGTGGGCTTCTGGTCACTCAGGTCCTGGGGCAGGAGCGTGTCCCCTGCCTGTCCCGCCCGCCTCCGTCACAGGTCGGCAGCCAAGGCGACCTTTCTCCACGGTGTGGCTGCGGAGGGGTCCGTGTCCATCTGCCCCTGGCGCCTGGCTCTTCCCCGCCAGGCCCCCCGGGGACGCTGGAGGAAGGGCACCGGCTTGAGGAACATCGGGATGAAACAGGCACAGATCTGGGCCACCCCAGGACCCTGCAAGTCTGCAGTTGCCCCTCACTCCACAGACGGAACCTCTTGCTAGTTGGACCCCACCCTCAGACTCGCTGGATGGGGTCTTCCTTCCCTGAATTCCATCTCCAGGCACCCTATTTCTTGCTGCCTTGAGCCCTGTGCAGGTTGACTCATCTCCTCCGGCCAGAATTACCGAGAAACGTGACAACGTGGGCTTCCGGAAGCCAGGGACTTGGCGCTCGTTGTCCCTGTTAGAATGCCGATGTCTACCTTGGACTCAATGCTAGAAACTGTTGAAACTGTGACACCCCCCCTTTTTTTTTTTAATATAACGAATCAAGGAAGAAAGGAGTTGAGCAAAACCAAATGAAATCTGTAGAGGGCCCAAAGGATGCAGTTCCTGGAATGGGAAAATGAAATTCAGCATCAAATCCAACTTCTGAAAACCTCATATCACTCCACACTCACCCTGCCCGAGGTTAGCTGCTTTGGCCAGAAAGCAAGAGAGAAAAAAAATAATAATGTGCCTGCTGGGGTATCTGTGTGGAGGAAACCTATTTCAGTAAAACCCCAGGCCCCCAGATAAAGCCTAAAGAATACTGGTAAGTAATGGGCTTTTGACAGCTGCCCCTGGAGGAGGGACGCTCAGGAAGGCCGAAGGCTAGTTGCACGGGCCGCCCTAAAACCCTTTCCCAGAGCAATCCCCTTAGCGCTCATCTGGGTTCCCAGAACAGTGAAATGTCATCTGAAAGGCAGCTGTGGTTTCTTCCAGAAGGACTAGGACTGGATCTGAGGGCAAAGGAGGAACCAGTTTCTCACTCTTTAGACATGGCATATTCTTAGATTCTTCTCACTCTTACTCTCCTGCTCCTTTCTCTCCTCTCCCCTCTCTCTCCCCCGTTTCTCTCTGCTCTCTCTCCCTCTCTCTCCTCTCTACCCGCCTCATGCGTGCTTAGCATCACAGACTCCGTAGACTGGAAGCGTTATGTGCCCTCCTGCCCTGCACTGTCCTCTCCACCCAGACTTTCCCCGGTCATTCTTGTTGCTGCAGAACAGCTTCCGCCCTCGGAGTCCAGATTCTTGAATCCGCCACAGGGAAACATTCCAGGGCGTGCGGGAGAAGGAAAGTGCAGGACGCAGTACCGGAGCAAAGCCTCGCCCCGGCATCACGGCTCCGCTCGGGGATGGCGCCACCGTTTCCAAGTGGACAAGCTGATCGCCGAAAGCCAGAGCACACTCAGGGCTCAGCGTGTGGACATAACCTGGAGCAGATGCATCCCTATTTGACCTCCCACGCAGCCAAAAACATCACTCAGAACCCCCTTCCTGGAACTCTGCCTTCTCTAAGTGGGCCAAGTGCGCTGAGGCGCTGTGCACTCGGCCCCACATGAGAACCAGGACCCCAGGTGACAGGACAGAGGGTCGGGAAAAGGGTCTGAGACACTCCAAGTCTGAAACTTCGAAATATCTGCAAATGTTTTTTTTTTTTTCCAAAGCCTGCTCGCTAAGTAGGACATGATGATAAAAAAGAACAGGCAGCGCTTTTAAAGAGGCATGGAATGTCACATAGATTAAAATTAAATCATCAAACTTAATATTCCTAATGAAAGACTAAATGAACTGTAAGATCTGTGGGAATCTTCGCACTTGCAGCCAGTAGAGATAAAGGAAGGGGGATATTAAAGCAAAGTTAATGACCTCGAGACCAGACCGCGGTGTCCAGAATATTTTAAACAGAAGTGTCAGAAGAAAAGGAAGATGGAGTTCTTGCCATTGTTTGGGGGCTGACAGTGGCTCACCGAGACTCCCCTCATGCCAATGGAATCCAGCGTGGCACAGCTGCCGTGGGATTTCCCGAGGTCGGGAGCCACAGGAATACTCAGCTGCAGCTGGGACCTGGGTTTGGGGTGTACGGTATGGTCCAGCCACGTGGGAAACAGCCTGAATGTTTCCGGCCACACTAACCAGAAACCCTAGCGAAGATGCTCTTGGCTAGCTACCCTTGAAACTTGTGTCCTCACAAACCCCTGCCCATGGTGTCTGCGCTGCCTTGTTCATCACTGCCAGCCCTGGGGAGCTACCCAGGTGCTATGGGCAAAGGGACCCGCAAACCACACAGTCGCTTAGGATTCCAGGATAACAGGAAATGAAGCTGGAGATACGGGAAGATTTGGAGGAAGCTTCAACGCATGTGAGGAAGTGAAGGAAGCCTGACAGGACCACAGTTGTCCCCAATATTGCCATCAACCACGGACCAAATCTGCAGGCCATGCACCTTGCAGTGCCCAGAGATGGTCTGGACCGTCTCTGTTTGCATGACCTCACACAGTGATGAGCTCACCTCGGGACCCGTGTCTCAGAATGTTCAGACGTGAAGGGACATTTGCACATCATTGGAAGTACATGTTATTCCGGAAAGAGGAACAAGGACAGGGCATTGCCATGGGTCCGGGTGGAGGGTCAGGGAACTGTGTCACCTAGCAATTGGCAAGACCCTTTGAGTGAATCACGTAAGCGATGCAGTCTTGTTAGTGATGAGGTTGCACACTGGCTGGTCCGTTATCAAGATGCTCTTCCTACAACGGGGTTGAAGGCAGGAACAGAGACAGAGTATCTGGGAACTCTACTTCCTTCTCTGCTTCTGTGGGTACTGAAAATTACCTTTCAAAGAAGGAAAGATGTGGGACGTTCAAGTACAGAGCAACAATGGGTGAGATTTTTCCAGAATTAAAGTTATGAGTCATCAGATGCAAGAAGTACACGGAGTCCAGAGCAGAAGCCAATTAACACCTCCTTGCCGAGGGCCCATCCCAAAGACAGAATGCAATTATTTTTTTTGTTTTGTTTTCTTCTTTTTTGATTGTTTGGGTTTGGTTGTTTGGGTTTGGGTGACACCAAATCCAGGGGTGCTTAGGGACCATGGCAGGCCCTCCCTAGGGTGTGGGGAACCATATGGTGCCAGGGGCAGAATCTGGTCCTCTTGTTGGCAGAGCAGATGCTCAGACCTTTGAGCCTTCTCCCTGGCCCCAAAGCAAAAGGCTTAAATGCAACGGAGAGAAAATAGAGATTGTGGAGAACATAAGGCCACGTAGAGGATGAGCTGCTGGCTCACTCCCCACCTAGGGGATAAGGAAACTCAACGATAGCTTCCAAGGGCCCAGGAGAAACCATTGTCATCTTCCACTTCCTGTCCCACCAGATCATCCGGGAATAAGAACAAACCAAAAGCAAAACCCACTCTAGTTTCCCGAATGTGTTTTCAGATGAACAGTGGGAACGGAGTTGTGATTGATGTTTGACAAGAGAATCAAACATTTGGAATCTTTTCTTCTTTTATTCTGCATCTCATTACATTTTGTCTCTTAAGTGTGTGTGTGTGTATATATATATGCGTGTGTGTATGCATATAGATAGATATACACACACCCTCTACGTTCAGACTGCCTTTTAACAGTATATGCGCCTTCTTTGATTTGTAATGTCTCTGAAGCATAATTTTTAAAGGCAGAATCATAGACTGTCAGAGTTTAGTGGATTGCTAGACAGTTAGCATAATTGTGAGACATTTAGATCCAGAGAATTTCCTCCTAAATGGCAACTGGATGAAAATGAGAGAGAGAGAGAGAGAGTGAGAGAGAGAGAGAGAGAGTGAGAGTGAGAGAGAGAGAGTGAGAGAGAGAGAGAGAGTGAGAGTGAGAGAGAGAGAGTGAGAGTGAGAGAGAGAGAGTGAGAGAGAGAGAGAGAGAGGTTGGGTTTTGCCTTTTCGCCAATCCTCGCCATCTTCTTTCATTTCCTGCTGAAGTGGGACGTGGTCATGTTCGACTGGTCCCTCAGACAGACCTCTCACAAACGCTTTGTGTCTCCTGTATCCTGCTTATGGGTGACTTCGGAGGGGGGCGGATCATGAACGTTGCCCTGGAGGAAGACACGAGCCCCTCGAGGGTCTGCAAACCACCTTGTGCCAGGCACGGCCGGGGGGCGCCTTACTGTGGTGCCAGGCAGCCGTCCTCAGGGAGCAACTGGCCAGAGGCACATCTGGGGGCCCCCCAGCACAGCTCTGGGAACGGGGGGAGGGGGGGCTTGTGATATGCACCTGGCAGCAGGCTGCTGGCAGCTGCCATCTCCGAGCGCCAGGTGACAGCCTCAGAAAGGGAACACAGGCGTGCCCAGGGAGGCCGCCAGCTTCTTTCCTGTGCCAGGGTTGGGCGTTTGTCGGGGAGAGGGGTGGGTGCATCAGGATGATCCCGACCCCCATCCCCAAACCAGGGACCCTGCCAGGTGCACGCAGCACGTGGTCTCCGTCTCTGCTCCCTCCTGGCTTCCTCTTCCCCCACCCGGCACACGGGCCCAGGGAGCTCTGGAACTGGCTCCCGGGCTCGTGGCTGGCAGCCCCCTGCGCAGAGACCTGTCGCCTCTGCCACCCCTCACTGCCCGCGGGTCTTGTCTCTCGCCCAGGGGAGATGGAGGAGCTGGAGACTCTGTGGCTCACGGGCATCTGTCACAACGAGAAGAACGAGGTCATGAGCAGCCAGCTGGACATCGACAACATGGCCGGCGTGTTCTACATGTTGGCGGCGGCCATGGCCCTCAGCCTCATCACCTTTGTCTGGGAGCACCTCTTCTACTGGAAGCTGCGCTTCTGCTTCACCGGCGTGTGCTCTGACCGCCCAGGGCTGCTCTTCTCCATCAGCAGGGTCAGTAGCCCCCACCCCTGCATCCACCTGTTCATCTGCCCACCCCTGTTTCCAGCCATCTCTGCACCTCTAGATCTGTCCTACCTCTCCATCCATCCTCTCATCCAGCATCCACCCACCCATCCACCTATCCATCTGTCCACCCCTACATCTATCCATCCATCCACCTCCATGTATGTCCACCTTACATCCATCCATCCCTACATCCACCCGTCCATCCATCCCTACATACATCCACCCATCCATCCATGCACCCATCCATCCATCCATCCATCCATCCCTACATCCACCCATCCATCCATCCCTACATCCACCCACCCATCCATCCATCCATCCATCCATCCATCCATCCATCCATCCATCCATCCATCCCTGTATCCACCCATCCATCCCTAAGTCCACCTATCCCTCCATCCATTCATCTTCACATCCACCCATCCCTCCATCCATCCCTACACGCACCCATCCATCCACTTGGTGCCCTTTCTTCCATTTACCTACTTGGTATTTATTCTCTCTGCTGCACCAGTTTGATACATTAGGATTTAAAACACGGTTGAAGTGGAGGTTTTTTTTTTTCATTTGCCGATATTTATTGAGAAAACTAAGCGTTTGGGAAGGAATTGGTGCATTCTTGGGTTGGTATAGGGGCATAGGCATAGGGTGTCTTGAGAACTTTGGAGATTCTACCTTGGCTCAGAACGGAGAGTTTATTTTCTCTCTGCTTCATGGCACCTTGCACTTGGTCCTCTGCAAAGGCGTATTTCTTAATTAGCTCGGTGGCATCTAAACACACAGCTTGCTCAAGTATAATCATGTGCGTGCTCGTAGCTAGGTATGGTGCCAACTTTAAGCTGACTGCCAGCTATGGAAGGGTTTTCATCTCCACATGGTCCTGGGATTATCTCAATCGAATGCACACAGTTGTGCCCCCTGGAAATGCTCCTCTTTTCAGGAAGTGCCTTTCCTCCGCCTGAGACGCCGTGAAGGAGCCAAGTTGCCCGGGTGGTTGTTAGGACCGACGAGCTAAGCTCCTGCTCCAGGCCCAAGTGTCTTGGGGGACAAGGGGGCGTGCGGGGAGAGGGGTGCATGGAGGCGACTGGGCCAGCAGCAGGTGCTGTGGTGTCGCCCTTCTTCCCACTTCCGGAAGCACAGCCAGGCTCACACGCAGAGAAGCAGACGGGAGGGGGGCTGGGTACTGCCCTGAGATCTGGAGTCAGGGACGCTGCCCACACAGCCCGGGGTGTAGGGGAGTGGAGAGGGGGGCGTGGGCTGTCTCTCAGCTGTTCTGGGAGGCGGGCGTGGAGATTCTCTGTAGGGACCCCACAGTGGGGTGGGGGGCGGGGAAGGGGATGGCTCGAGGCTCTCAAGGTCCCTGAGCCTCACTGCAGCTTCAGTTTGAGCCCCACCCTTCCACAGAAGGACAGGGGGGCACTGTTACCGGAGCCCACTGCTAGTCCCTCGTGTATCCCCGAGTCCAGCCCAAGGCCACGGCAGCCGCGTGCTCACTCTCGCAACGCTCAGCTGCCTCCTGGTCAGCCCTGGACGGAGCCGGCCAAAGCCTGCGCCTTAATTTCAACGTGCCCCTTGGGAATGACTGCCCAGGTGGGGATGAAGGGCAGGGGGGGTGGGGGGCAGGGGCGCACAGACCCCAGTGCCATGAATGCCTTGGGCGACCGAATGGAGAACACTCCCCACGTGGCTGGGGAGATGCAGATAGAGCCTTCTCCTGCACGGAAGCCACCCTGCTTGGTGACACTGGGTATGTTTCAGGGCCACCGCTGCCCCCGCCCCGGTCCCCACAACCATCTGCCGCCACCCAAAGGGCCCCTGTACCCGCTCCTCCACCTCCACCCCCGCGGGAACCCCGCTCTCGTCTCAGACTCTCCTGTTGAGCATGTCAAGATGGGTGCGTACCACGGATGGCTCTCACTTGAACCTACCGACAGCACTGGCCTCCCCATGACCTGGGCAGGGGAAGGTGGGTGGGCACCTGAGACGGAGAGTGAAGCCTGAGGATGCCCAAGCACGCCGGGAGCCCTGGAGGGCTCCATGCCTCGGGGCATTCCCCAGGCACCACCATCGTTCTCCAGGCCAGTCCCAGCTCCTCTGTCCCCATCGGCCAAACTCACATGCCAGCACACACACATGCACACACACACTCATGCATGCACATGCACACACACGAACGCATACACACACACACACGTGCACACATACACAAACACACACAGGCCTACACGCGGACTCCCCCACACACACGTCCACACACTTGCACACATGCACATGTGCACACACACATGCACGCCGAGTCTGAGGGGGCAGGCGAGGAGTCTGAGCTGGCCCCGCCTTCAGCCCCCCTCCCTCGCCCTCACTTCCATCCTTTCTTGTTTTTCCTCGGCTTCATGGTCAGCTGCTGTCCCCTGAGAGCCCAGCTAAGTCCCCGCCTCCATTGTCCTCTCCCCCAGCACCTGTGTCTGCCCCTCCCAGAAGCCCCCTGGGCGGCCAAGCACAGCCGACGCTCTGCCTCGCCTCAAGCCCGTCTAAGGCAGGACGTTCCCGGTGCTCCTGCTCCATGGCCTGTGCTCAGGCTGCGGATGCAGCAGTTCCCCCCAGAAGCCACTTCAGGGGCCCCTTTTCCCGCTGACGCCAGCTCCAAAGCAAACCCCGGGCGCCTTCCTCAAAGCGGGGCTCCGTGACCGCCCTGGGCGCCCGGGGTCCCGGGTCGCTGTGGATCGCCGTGTGCACACGTGTCGAGTCGTCGCGAGCCGGGAGGCTGTGTCGACCACACATCCCGTGCTGGCAGCGGGCGCTCGGCCGTGGCTGACCGTGTCCTGTGTTCCTCCCCCAGGGCATCTACAGCTGCATCCACGGGGTGCACATCGAGGATAAGAAGAAGTCCCCCGACTTCAGCGGCTCCCAGAGCAACGTGCTGAAGCTGCTGCGCTCGGCCAAGAGCATGTCCAACGCGCCCCACGCGAACCCCCCGCGCATGGACTCCCCGCAGGGCACGGCCGACTTCATCCCCCGGGGGTCCCTCATCATGGACATGGTCCCCGACAAGGGCAACCCCATCTACGCCGACCCCCGCTCCTTCCAGGGCAAGGACGGCTTCTTCGGCGACAGCATGAACGAGCTGCAGACGTTCGTGGCCAACCGGCACAAGGACAGCCTCAACAACTACGTGTTCCCGGGCCAGCACCCGCTGACGCTCAACGAGGCCAACCCCAACACGGTGGAGGTGGCCGTGAGCACGGACGCCAAGGGCAGCTCCCGGCCGCGGCAGCTCTGGAAGAAATCCATGGAGTCTCTGCGGCAGGACTCCCTGAGCCAGAACCCTGCGTGCCCGCGGGGGGAGGACGGGCCCGGCGAGAACCGCGCCCACTCGCTCAAGAGCCCGCGCTACCTGCCCGAGGAGCTGGCCCACTCGGACATCTCCGAGGCGTCCAGCCGGGCCACGGCCTACCGGGAGCCGGACAACAGCAAGAACCACAAGACCAAGGACAACTTCAAAAGGTCGCTGGCCTCCAAGTACCCGCCGGAGGGCGGCGAGGGCACGGAGCGCGGCTCCTTCCTGAAGACCAAAGCCAGCTCGCCCCGGGACAAGATCTACACCATCGACGGCGAGAAGGAGCCCAGCTTCCACCTGGACCCCCCGCAGCTGGTGGACAACCTGTCCGTGCCCGAGAGCTTCCCGGATCCCTACGCGGACGCCGGCGAGAACTACCGCAAGGGCGACGCCACGCTGCCCCTCACCCGGAACGCGCAGCCCGGCGGCGGCGGCGGCATTGGTGACAGCGGCAGTGGCGGCGGCAGCCTGCCCAACAACGAGCACTACAAGGTCTACTCCAAGCACCTCACGCTGAAGGACACGAGCTCCCCGCACAGCGAGGGCAGCGAGCGCTACCGCTCCAACTCCACCCACTGCCGGAGCTGCCTGTCCCACCTGCCCACCTACGCCGGCCACTTCACGGTGCGCTCCCCCTTCAAGTGCGACGCCTGCCTGCGCCTGGGCAACCTCTACGACATCGACGAGGACCAGATGCTGCAGGACACGGGCCGCCGGGCCAGCCCGGACGAGTCCTACGCCGCGCAGGACTGGGCCCAGAACAGCGCCCTCCAGCTGCCGAAGAACAAGCTGCACATGAGCCGGCAGCGCTCCCACGACAACATCCTCGACAAGGCCCGGGAGGCGGACGCCGCCGGCCGCGCGGGCCGCAGCGTCAGCCTCAAGGACCGGGAGCGGCTGCTGGAGGGGAACCTGTACGGGAGCCTCTTCAGCGTCCCCTCCAGCAAACTCTTGGGCAACAAGAGCTCCCTCTTCCCCCCGGGCCTGGAGGACAGCAAGCGGAGCAAGTCGCTCCTGCCCGACCACACCTCCGACAACCCCTTCCTCCACTCCTACGGGGACGACCACCGCCTGGTGATCGGCAGGTGCCCCTCGGACCCCTACAAACACTCCCTGCCCTCGCAGGCCATGAGCGACAGCTACCTGCGCTCGTCCCTGCGGTCCACGGCATCGTACTGCTCCCGGGACAGCCGGGGCCACGGCGGCGACGTGTACATTTCCGAGCATGTTTTGCCTTACGCTGCGAATAAGAATAATCTGTACTCGACCCCCAGGGTTCTGAATTCCTGCAGCAATAGACGTGTGTACAAGAAAATGCCTAGTATCGAATCCGACGTTTAACGACACCTCCTGGTCACACGGTCTGACCACCCCGCCCCCCCTAGGGACACCTGCGGAATGGCCAAGGTTCCGGAGGGTAAATAACGTGTTGGCTGGCCGGCGGGCCCCGCCCCGCGTCGGGCCGGGCGCGGAGAGGAGGCGAAGCGGGTCCAGGACAGGTGGGGGCAGCGTGGGGGGGGGGGGGGCTGGTGGCGGAAGCGGGTTCTTTGGCGTCTGCATGCGATAGCTTCCACTCGGGGAGGGGGCCTGTGTCGAGCAGAGGGCTGAGCCCCGAACCCAAAGCAGTCCCCACTGCGCACGCGCACACACACACCCGCACCCCCACGCACATCCACACGTGCGCGCGCGCACTCGAGGGCGGTTCTGGACACGCGCGCCGGGGGCGGTGGGCGGTCGCGAGGAGGCGTCGGAGGCTGACGGTGATGTGACAAGCCTAGATTCCCAATCCCGTGATGCCCGACCCGGCCCTGGAATGTCCACCCACCCAAAGCACCTCCTGGGTCCCCACCCCCACCCCCGCCCCCGACCCCCGCTCCGCGTAAGCAATATGGTATGCATGGAACCCCGACCCCCAGCCAGCGAAGCAGCCGAGAGCGCGTTGGAGAGAAACGCCCCCCACCCTCCGAGCCGCCCCCCACCCCACCCCCCACGCCAGCGATCAGGAAGCTTGACTGCCGGGAAGGTCCTGCTTAATTGTGCCGCCTGTCGACCCCACCCCAGCCCCTGACCCCTGACCCTCAGCCCCCACCCGCACCCCCAGAGGACTAGCAGATGGGTTTGTGCTCGTGGCGACTTGGTGACCTTCATCCCAGTCCATTTCCAAGACATGTTCAGAGGGCACGGCCACAGTCCCCTCCCCCCAAAACAAACAAACAAACAAACGTGGACAGCTGCGAAAACACATGGGTGTGTGCACAGGTGCCCCCCACCCCCCATGGCTTCGAGGGTCTCGTGCAGAGCTGCATAACCCTCTGTGTCTGACCCACGCGCACCTCCCAGCTCTGCACGGTGCCCGCCCCGCCCCCGCCCCCGCAGACCCCTGTGTATGTTCAGTTTGCTTCCCCTCTCTTCTGGTGATGACTCAGGGTTGTATAGTATCTGTCCCCCGTCCCTCCCGGAGGAACCCTCACTCGTCCAGCCCTGCCGTGTCGCTGTCCCAGGCGTGGCTCCTGTGGCCGTTTGTGCCGAGAGCCGTAAAACGCTCTAGGTCCGCCTGCCTGGGACACCGTGGCCGCCCCGACCTCCCCAGACCAGAAGCCTTCGGATCGTGCACGGCCACAGCTGCGTGCATGCGTGCGTGCTGTGTTCGCCCTGAGCACCCTCCCGACTGTGGCCAACCTCCAGTGGGACAAGCGACCCCTCTCTTCCAAAAGGAAAAAAAAAAAGAGTCCGCGGTGGGGGGACAGAGTGGCTCTCAGCCCCTCGGACAGAGGGTGAATGTCGCCAAGCCTTTGTCGTCGTGAATCCATGCCGTGACTGTGTCCACGTGGATGGCAGCTGTGCAGAGGCCAGGAACCATCCTCGTTACCATTATTATTATTATTATTATTTCAAACTGGGCGAAGAAGGGGCTTTTTGCTGCATGGGAAGCGCGTGGGAGAGTGCTGAGTGCTTGCCCCCCCCAGCCCCCAATAAAGGTCACAGTGACAGTGCATCAGGCCAGAATATTCTCGCTTTCAAAGGAATGTGACACCCCAGCACCCATAGTCCTGGCATTTCATAGTTCCAGCCTTGTCACCGGTGGGTTTGTAGGGCGTGACTGGGATGGCCTCTCGGGCGCTGCGGACCCCCCAGGCCTGCCCGGGGTCCACCGCAGGAACTTAGCAAGTGTAGATCAGTTCACACATTTCCTGATCGTGTACGTTTTGCTTCTGGTTGTTGAAAAAAAGCAGTTGTGGGGGGGGGGGAAGAGGGGCAGTGGGGAGGTGCACGTTGGAAAGCTACTTCCTGTTTCCTGGACCCTCTTCTTCCTCCCAGCCCCCACCCCGGCCCCCTGCCTGTGTGTGTTATCTCCCCCAGGAGCGGGCAGGTTTGGGGAAACGTCCCACGGAGTTGGGGTCATCCAATGGCTTCATCTCCTGGAGAGACTCCCCCTCCCCCCAAGGTGTCCCCAGCGTGATGGCATCTTGCACCTTCGCTCTCTGCACCCCCAGACCCACAGTGGGGAAGCCGAGGAGGATGGTCACCCCTGCGTCCAAACTCAGCCGCCCTGTTGCTTCTTGAGTTTCCTGCCTCACCCCTTCCAGGACCCTCCAGATCCCGGTGCCCCCAGCCTGCCCGCTCCCGTCACCCCACACACCTGCCGCATTTTTATCCTGGGCTGGGTCTCAGAGTCCTCCCAGAAGACCGAGCCGTAACCCGGCAGCCTCCCGAGATGCACTCTGTCCCTTGGGTGGGGGGCGGGGGGCTGCCAGAGGCGACCGATCTCCAGGGACAGTGCGCTGCTCTGGGAATGACGCCCGTGACCAGAAAGGCGCCTTCCGGTTGCAGTGGTCACACCCCGCTCGGGACTCAGAAACTAGAAAACGTGAGTCGGGAAAGTGCCCGGAGGAACGTGGCTGAGAAACAGCCCCGGAGTGTGGGACGTGTGGGGACCGGACCCGCTCACTGTAGGTGCAGCGAGAGTCGGTCCCCAGCACCAGCCCCGCCTCTTCCTGGAGCCACCCCGGGGGAAGGACAGTCACGCCAGTGCTGACGGCCGCTTCTCGGTGGAGGGTGGTGAGGGGCAGCTGGCCAGGCTGGGCGTTTGGGGAAGGACCCTGGGAATAGAACACGGGGTCAAGGTGGTGAGAATTCCCTGGCAAGTCTGAGGGCTGGGCCCAAAGGAATTCTCCAGAAGATCCCCCCAGCCCTGAAAGCTGAGACGTGGGGACACCCCAGAGCCCAGACCCTCTGGAACCCGAACATCCTGGCATCTGTGCATCGACCCCTTCATGCCGTTTCAGTGGTTTACCTGCTTGTGACAGCGCAGCCGGCACACCCGAACGCAGTGGCCCGTGGCCCTGTCCACGACCCCCGCCCGCGGTGGGGAGGGGGAGGGGAGAGGTCTGCAGAGCCTGAAGGTGGATCTGTGAGGCCTGCTGACTCCTGAGGCTTCTCTGAGGTGAGGCCTGTGGCCCCACTCCCGCCCTCCGACCCCCTGGCCCGTGTGGGGATCAATGTCCTCCCCCCTCAACCCTGCCCCCCTCCACCCCACGTCTCACCTTCCTGCCCTCCTCAAACCTCAGGGCATCCGTGGATGCAGCTGGCAGGAGCATGGGGCCTGCCTCTCCCCCACGGCCCCTCAGAGGGCGCCCAAGGAATCCCCAAAGGCCCCTCTTGAGCGGAAAGCATCACAATTCAGTTCTGGCCGCAGCCACATCCATCGAATCAATTCACACTTATTTTCAGGAGAGAGAACTGAAAATTGCACCTTGTTTACAAATGAAAGAGTTTCGCTTAGATGGGCCCCCAGCCAAGGTAGGAAATTAGTCAGGAGGCCCCCCCCCCCCCCCCGTGCCTGTGCATTCTCCTGGATGGAGTCTTTAATATTCTGTACCCCTCCTCAGAAAATGACAAATGTCCTGAATTCTCTGCAAATAGAATTGCTAATGGGAAAAAAAAAGGGAAGGGTGGAGAGTTGGTGTTAATTGAACGGTGATTAAAAATTTATCTCCTTTCAACCCAAAAAGTGCTGTGTTAATGAGCAAGTCATATAAATAAATGCCTTGCCCAGAAATCTCTCGCGGTCGAAGACCTAAACTAAATACTCGTTTGTGAGACGTAAATATCATTCAGCTGTGCTGAGTAGATTTGTCACGCCTCCGACAGCCCGGGACGGTGTCCTTGGCTCCAGAGTGTTGCAGAAGTTTCTGGATAAGGGGAACCAGGCGTCATTTCTGAACCGGGACCCGTTGGTGGCTGGTGCGTGCGTGTATGTGTGACGGGAAAGCAAAGGGCCCACAGCAGTGGGGGGAGACGGGTGCCTGCGCGCTGGTCGGGACAGGGTGGAAGTGAAGCTCTCACCCACTCACAGGCAATTGTCAGCCCGGAAACGGGGCTTGCTTGCTCTTGAAACCAAAATCAGACGTCTGGCCTGCCCCATCTCCGGGTGAGCGGGGCAGCCTGAGGGGTCAGGTGGCAGATCCAGACGCGTCTCCCAGCACACCCCCCCTCGCCTGCCCCCGGCCCTGCCCACGCGATCGGTTTTGGTGTCTGGCCGTCAGAGGGGGTCCGCGTGCCACTCCCCGTCCAAGGGGCCGATCACGGGCCCTCCTGGGATCAGGAAACCGCTCTTGTACACACGTCAATAACCGCCACGCCTGACTGCCACACGCCACGCGCCCGCGTGTTTTTCAAATCACACTGTACATAATGTAAAGCGTCTGTGAAAGACCAGGGGTGCCTGGGTGACTAGCCCCGGGCGATGTTTACAGAGAGGGCACCTTTTCTTTTCCTTGTCATTTTCTTTTTTTTTTTTTTGAAAAAAAAAAATATATATATCTCTGTACTGTTGAGCATGAATCAAGCCATGTAGGATTTGGGTCTCTGTGCTTCGTGGCTCTGAAGAAACTCCGGGCGTGGGGGGCGGTGTGCTGTGTGTTAGGAAGTCCGCGCTGCCCTGGAGAGGTGTGTGGCTTCCACAGCCCCGCCGGGCACATTTCCCATTTCCATTCCTCTCCTTCTCCCTCTCCAGCATTTGTTCCCAGAAGTGCAATCCCCACCCCGCACAGGGCCGGATAAGGGGGCTCCACTCAGGGCCGGCAGGGAGGCGGAGGGGAGGGGAGAGTAACCGTGGGGGCAGGGAGCTGGTATCAGAGCTGAGTCTCGAACCCAGGACTTCGGGATCCAGCCTCTTCACTCGGTTCCTTTCTTGGCGTCAACCCTAGGGTGCCCGCCCAAGTACCTCGGGGGACAGAGCCAGAGAATGCCCCGGACCTTACCCCGGCTTCCTGGCCCTTGCCTTACACAGTCCAAACATGTCCTTCAATTCGATTTTCCTTTAAGCTCCCCGCACTTCTGCTTCTCAGTTCTGGAGGAGAGGAATTATTATTATTATTATTATTATTATTATTATTGTCAAGGATCTACTTCCTGGGGAGAATCAACAAGAACAAGGGTTACAGTTCAAACAAACAAACAAACAAACAACCCAAACCAAAGATGAACGACCTCAGTGGCCCTTGAGCCAACCATGTGTTCTCTCTCTCCGGAGCTCCGGGTACCAAAGGGCACCACCGACTCTCCCTGTAAGGCCTGCACGGGTTCAGGAGAAGCAAAGGGGATTTAAAAAAAAAAGCATCACTTTTCATCTAGAAATTGAATTCCCCGATGCGAAAAATAAGCAAGAACCCATGGGCTGCAAATACGGAATCTATGTAAAGAGCGGAAGTGATCCGCCTCTTCGCAGAAAAGGAGAATGTCTTTGAGCCCATAATCCATCCCCCCAAAATTCCTCTTCTGGACACGGGAGCCCTTTTGGAGACTGTAGCTCACGGACTACAGCCTCAGCTACTTCAGCCTTCGCGGAGGGAGGAGAGGAGGCAGGCGTGGGGCAGAAGGACCCCCCGTCCGTCCTTCCCCCTTCCTGGGCGGGCCGCTGAAATACGGGCCTCTTATTCTCCAGTTTCCCCCACTCGCATCCCCGCTCCCCTCTCTTTTGCGACCTATCCCTCAGGAAGGGTTGGAAGAAATCCTCAGGCATCGGAAAACAGACTGTGACGGGAAATCGTGTTTGTTTGCTTCATGTGTTGACTTGTGGGAAGTGTTTGTGATCATTCAGGTACAGATGGTCAGGGAAGGGCGGGAGAATTCCAGGTTGAGTCCCAAGTGCCTACAGTTGTGGCTGGGGTGGGTGGGGGAGGGGAACCAAGGGCGGGTGGGAGGGAGGAAGGGAGGGAGGGAGAGAGAGAGGGAGGGAGCACTGTAGCACTGTCGTCCCATTGCTCATCGATTTGCTTGAGCGGGCACCAGTAACGTCTCCATTGTGAGACTTGTTGTTACTGTTTTTGGCATATGGAATACAACACGGGTACTTGTCAGGCTCTGGCGTCCAGGTGGGATACTCTCGGTAGCCGGTCAGGCTCTCCGAGAGGGATGGAGGAATCAAACCCGGGTCGGCCGCGTGCAAGGCAAACGCCCTACCCACTATGCTATCGCTCCAGCCCAGAGGGAAACTTGCATCAGGTCCCCCTGAGAGGAAGGAGTGGGGCTGAGGAAGGTCACAGAGGATGGAGTTTGTTTTAGGGAGATGGGGGAGTGGGGGAGGCCCCTCCTTCTCCCCTACCAGCCCATTTCTCGTATGACTAGAAGCTTAGTTTTGTTTTATTTAGTTTTGTTTGCGTCTCCCAAGCACCTGCATTTGCAAGTATCCCAGTGTATTTCCACCCGTGCCAGCCCGAGAATGTGAACGACCTCAGAACCTTAGGATGGGAGTGGTCGCCCCACTCCGCTGATGGGGACATGCAGGCTCAGACTGGCCCCAGCCTCATCAGCAATGAGAACTTGCTTTAAGAAGAACTTCCATGTGTTTGGCATATTCGTGAAGTGCCTGATCTCCAAGGAGGTCAGAATCCAAGGGACAGAGAGAGGGAGAGGGAGGGAGAGAGAGAGAGAGAGAGAGAGAGAGAGAGAGGGAGGGAGAGAGGGAGGGAGAGAGAGGGAGAGAGGGAGGAAGAGAGAGGGAGGGAGGGAGAGAAGAGAGGGAGAGAGAGAGGGAGAGAGAGGAAGAGAGAGAGGGAGGGAGGGAGAGAGGGAGGAAGAGAGAGGGAGGGAGGGAGAGAAGAGAGGGAGAGAGAGAGATGCTGCACGGAGGACCTCAAGAAGCCGTTGCTGGTGTCGGGGCCTCTGGGGCAGGCAGTGTCCCTCTTTTCCTCCTCCTCCGCTTCCTGCCCTGTCCCGGCGGGTCCTTGTCAGAGCTGCTGGCCCCTTGCACTCAGCACCTGCTTTCTTTTCATTCCCCAGGGAGCTGCTTCTCCAGCTAGCACGTGCCTCACCTGAAATGCTCCCTTGCTAATCTCGCTTCTTTTTCTCAGTAGACATCAGGGCTAATTCCATGAAACATATGCAAAGAGTCTGTGCTCACGCGTGCGCATACACACACACACACACACACACACACACACACACACACACTGCCTTGCGCTGCCTTCCCCCGTGTGCAGTGCACCTGGGCGTGGAAAGGCCGGGGTCTTTGCTCTCTGTGAGTGGCGGCCCCCTCTCTGCCCTCCCCACGTTTGGTTGTCTCTGCCGGGCAGACAGCGCGAGGCGTAGGGGTGCGACAGGAAAGAGGAAAGAGAGATTTTGCACAGCTGGAGGGGTGGGGGAGGCGTGTCTCCGTACTCAGGATGGCTGAGGGTCAGCTAGCAAGCATTTTGTTTTTGTTCCCCCCCCACCCCCCGCTAGCTCTGTTCTGCTTCCCTTTAGTCCTGTCAAATGGTCTTGGAGATCCTTTCCTGGTCACTGTGTCCCACCCGGTCCCGGGTCACTGAGCGTGTGTTCGGTGCGCCTCCTTGACAAGTGCTGAATTGGAGTTTGCCGCCGAGTCCTCTCAGAGGCCCCCAGAGACGTCATCGTAAGGTGGCAGGCGGGCCCTCATGGAGCCCCCTGTTCTCCCTCTACACCGCGGGACCCTCTTTCCTGGCATCTGTGCTTCTCTGTATGGAGCCAGGGCGGCGAGGTGAGGGAATCAGCAGGCCCCATTCTTGGGACACTAAGCTGGCCCTTGAAGGACTGTCCCTGGAGTGTTGTAGGACGGGGTCCTTCTGGAGAGCCAGCTGACGTGCCGCCGCCGCCCCTGGCCTTGTCCTTGACATTTCCTCTAGTCGTGCACATCTTCCAGACTGGCCAAGAACGGTTTCCTAAAACGGAAGTGATTCAGGTCCCAACCTGGGGGCTGTCGCCTCTCCCGGGGCCCCAGGACTGTGTGAAAACCAGAACCCCCTAGGGAATGACAGGACTGGGCGTTCTCTCTTCTCCGGGGTCCTAGTCCAGAGCACGTGGCTCTCCAAGGAACCCAGAGGCAAGTGGCTTGCGATGAGTCATTTCTCAGAGGAACTGCCCAGAATAAGGCACCCGCGGCGTGCAGAAACAGACAGGGCGAAAGTGACATGACAGTTCATCCGTCCCTCTTCGAGGTTTACTTTCTCCTTTTTTTTTTCCCTTCAATTCCAGAACATTCCTCATTAGCAGCAGCCCTAGGTCCTCACCTCTTCCGGTCAATTCTCTCTCACGCCTTTGGGAAGGATGGAGAAGAGCTTTCAAAAGGGATATTAACATAACGCGTAGCCAATACCACAGCTGCCTTTTAAATTAATAAGGTTAATTGTTCTCCAGCAAACATAAGTTCGTCTTTGGCATTTTAAATGCTTCTCATTGATCTGACATTTTGCTGTTTCACGCTTTTAAAGGGCTCAAATCAAAGACTATTGATAGCTGAGCAAATAGTGAAGGTCCAGAAATATAAAAACATTGTCAGTTTTTCCATGGAAACGATCATAGCCTTTTGAATTCAATTGAGGTTTCTCATTAACCATTTAAGACTATTTAACATGTAGTGAATTGTTTCTATTTTCAGTTAACTTAATTCAAATAAATAAACAGTATTGACTTTTTAAAGATTAAAAAAAATAAAATCTTGAGCTGATTAGGTTTGTAGACACAGCTCTGGGGCCAGGACCACTAAGGGGAAAAAAATCAATTTAGAAATCAGAGGTTCAGGTAACTCTCTGGCATCAAATTTATTGACCATCTGAAAACATGGATAGATTTGGGAAAAATGAAAGTGGTTCCTAATAACTTTCAGCTTTCTCAAAATTCCCCCCGGAAAGAATATTAACTGCCCTGTTGAGGTATTTTCTTTTTCTTTTTTCAAATAGGAAATAAGATCAAGAGTAATATCTTCATAGAAGCTTCCATCAACACATAACACAGTTAACAACATGGCTGGGTATGACTTTAGACACTTCCCAAGCCTGAGGGTTCCTAAAGATTTTCATATCGATTCGTTTTTAACCTCCGAGTCTTAATCTTGCTCATTCCCCAGCTAAAACAAATCTTAAAAGCATATCCTTGCCAAGTGCCGGGAGTCTAGAATCCACTGTGGCTTGCCACACGAGAATGTTTCCTGTGTATGTGTTTCCGTATAGTATATATATTTCAAAGCCGAATATGCAGAAAGTACTAAGTTCATTCCTGGGTAGCTTGACTAAGAAGTAGATCATTACAGGAGCCAAGGATGACCGTCTTCTTGGGCAAAGAGGAGAAACTCTTCATTGTTCACTCATGTCGTAAGCCTTCCCGCATACCCACTCAAGCTGGTCATTATCCACAGGAGAGGACCTGGATGGAGCGAAGGGTGAGGTTGGTGTCTGAGTCCATTCTTAACCCAGTACGTCCAGCATGGCCCGCCATTTGCGGAAGGTGTCCATTCACGCTACATTCAGACACTGTCCAAAACCCACATCAGACCCGGCTTGATCTCTTGAATGGTGGGCGCCCCACGTGAGCGGTGCGCCCGATTCGGTGGTTTTTCATTTTGGGAATAGATGTTCACCTACCAACCGCAACAGTTAATACCTGTCATGTTTTAATCCACTGCATGAGGAAGTGCTAATAACTGTATTAAATATTTCCAAGCATAGCTACAAAATTACACGTTTGCTTAACACCTTTCTATGATAGAGGAAGTATATACTATGGTTGTCTTCTTGTAGTATGTCTTTAATTTCTGTTCAACGTGTTGCCAACTGTTTTAAGGAATGAGGTTTGAGATGCGTGTGCAAACCGATATGTACATAACTCCCGAGGCAACGAAAGTGCCCGATCATACGGTGTAAAAAATGTAAATACAGGAAAAATTTCATTTTTCTAATAAAGATAATTTCTGCCAATTGATATGAAAACGAGACACAGCCTCGTGGTCTTCTGTGGTCGTGGTCACTGATGGTGTGGGCTTTGTGTTGGGCCCGGGGAGAGTGGCCTGATTCCTCTCTGGCCCTGGAGGAGTGAGCGGGGAGCAGGGCATTGGGAAGTAGCCGGCCCGGCTGCGGGATCTGGCATCCCTGGAACTGTGTCTTCCCGTGCTGTGCCCACTCGGGAAGTCTCCGCGGGGGGAAGGCCGAGCTTCGCCAAGCCTTGTGACTGCGGATTCTGGGAGAAAGTGACGGTCCTCTTCCAGTGACATCTTCACCAGGCAATCTCTGACCATGCTATTATTTACTTCTTTGGAAGTTTATTTTTTAAAGAAATTTAAATTAGGAAATAGAAGATATTAAAGATGGGCAAAACATTGGCCCTAGATTACAGAAGCAAAAATGGCCATGCTATTTAAATAGAGCACCCCTCCCACCACTTTTATCTGTTTATTAAACTTTATGCATTCTCTTAACACATGGCTCACTTCTGGATAGCTTCTCTATCAGAGCTTCATGTTCATTTATTGTTCATCCGTCTTCTTGACTCAATGAAAGCAAAGATCTTATTCTTCTCATTCTCAGCTAAAGCCTCAGCTTCAAAAAAGGTCTGGATCACAGTGAGTATTCAGTGAATAGTCTTCTGGGAGGGAAGGAAGGGGGAAAGGGGAAGGGAGGGAGGGAAGGAAGGAAGGAAAGGAGGGAAGGGAGGGAGGGAAGGGAGGGAGGGAAGGAGGGAAGGAAGGAAGGAAGGAAGGAAGGAAGGAAGGAAGGAAGGAAGGAAGGAAGGAAGGAAGGAAGGGAGGGAGGGAGGGAGGAGGGAAGGGAGGAGGGAAGGAAGGGAAGGAAGGAAGGAAGGAAGAAAGGAAGGAAGGAAGGAAGGAAGGGAGGGAGGGAGGGAGGAAGGGAGGAGGGAAGGAAGGGAGAAAGGAAGGAAGGAACAAAGGAAGGAAGGAAGGAAGGAAGGAAGGAAGGAAGGAAGGAAGGAAGGAAGGAAGGGAGGAGGGAAGGAGGAAAGGAAGGGAGAAAGGAAGGAAGGAAGAAAGGAAGGAAGGGAGGAGGGAAGGAGGGAAGGAAGGGAGAAAGGAAGGAAGGGAGGAAGGAAGGAAGGAAGGAAGGAAGGAAGGAAGGAAGGAAGGAAGGAAGGAAGGAAGGAAGGAAGGAAGGAAGGAAGGAAGGAAGGAAGGAAGGAAGGACAACTAATGGATAATATTGTTGTTTGGTTGGCCGGATGGTTAGATAAATGGACAGGTAGGAGGGAGAACATGCGGGTTAACGGATGTGTAGCTACATGAAGTATAGTGATGCACAAAGAGTGGGTGGGTGAAGAGAGCGAGCAGGTCTGGCCGGAGGCAGAGCTCGGGAGCTGAGTGCTATTTTGTGTGCGGGAGGCCCAGGCTGGCTCCTCAGAGTTGCGGGAAGCAACCCCCCTAGCACAGAGCTGGAGTGTCCCCCAGCAGACCAGGTGTGGCTCCAAACCACAGACCCCAGCAGCAGCATAAGAACTTTTTCCCTTTCATACCATCTCATTCGGTGGTATACCGCCTGTGACAAAGTGCACGTTTCCTTCAAAACTGTAAACTCACACGGGGGTGACTTACACGTACTAACAGGGAAGTCAAAAATACCCTTAACAGAACCAAATATACCCCCCCAAAATACTCATCAATACCAAATATGCCAAAAATACTCGTAGCAATACCAAGTATACCAAAAAAATACTCATCAGTTGCCAGGGTCAGACCAGGGTGGACCACCTGCAACGTGAGTGCCTTAGCCCCTGGACTGTCTCTCTGCCCACGTTGCCTTTTTTATTTACCCTCCATGTAACAGACTAGAAGACTAGAGTGCTCAGTAGAACCAGCCTGACCCAGATCGCTAAGATGGAAAAAAGGATGCTGCAACCTACTTACTCTGTCTCCATGTCCCCAAAGCATCCGGCATGCTCTAAGACAAAGAGTGGGTGTTCCTCTTTGCTCGTTTCATCTTCTGAAGCTCTGAGCCTCACTGCCACATCCCTCTCTCTCTCCATTTCTAACACATTTTCATGAGCTCAGTGGTCACTCAATATCATGGCTACCACGAAGCTAACCAGCCATTGTGAATGCTGTTACTTTCGGGGCATAATTATTTCCTAGTTGGGAAGCGATTTATACTCAGGACTTGGGACATCTAGCCTCTACCGTTGACGTGCTAGCCAGGAGGAGGCTTCTCCTGCCTACTGTATTTTACTGACTAGGCAGTGGCAGGGCAGACTTCATCACCAGACAGTCCTGGTCCCACGGGAGGAAAGAGCTCCCACTTGCCAGTCAAATTGGCTGCAATTCTAGGCACAGAACCCCAAAATGCTTTGCCTGGAAGACGAGTCATGTTAGAAGTGGAGACGCTGAGGTCAGTGGCCTTGTTTCAAGATGTAGAAGGTGTCCTGTTCATGATTCGGCTCCAATCTTCATTTTAAAACCGTTTAAAAATAGGTGCTCCAACACGGCAGGATTTCATCGCCATCCTGCCTCTTCGGAGCTAAAGACCTGGAGCGTTGTAGTGGCTTCCTGTGGCTCATGGGACCTGCCAATGGTGAAGCTGAGGTCGGGATGAGAACGAGTGGCGGGTGCTCCCAGCCTCTACTCTCCCTAACGGCTCTCCCCATGGCGGTTACTGAGTTGCCCACAGAGGTCAGACAGGGACTCCCTGGGGCCACTCATGCTTCCTGTGCAGTAACTGCTCACCGAGTGGCTTTGTATTTATTTTCATAAAGTTGTTCATGTATTATTTTGACACCGGTCCCACCACCATCACACCTTCCCGACACCATTATTTTGAATTTTCTCACCACCACTCCAACCTGCCAAAAAGGCAGATGCCAGATAATTTATTTCGTATTGCTTGTTATGAACAGCGTAAGATGCTGCGTGCCTGCTCTTGTGGCCGCATGCTCCTGGAATTCTAAAATTTTAGATAGTTAGGGTCTGGAGAACTCTCTGCAGTGAGCTGATCGGTTCTGAGATTCTTTTGCGTGTCTCTGGACTGTGGCCTTGAAGGAACTTAAGTAGCAGCTGGAGGCCGTTTGTGGGCATGACCTCCAGGGCCCCGTAGGGATGGGGAGATGAGAAGGACTGGCCCGTCCCCTATCCCTTGAGGGCCAGAGTTTGCTGTCTCTGGACCCGTATACCTGCACTCCTCACTGGGTTCTGGAAGTTGGCAGCCGCCCGAGTTCTTAGGGTGCAGGTGGAGGGATGAAGCCTGCTCTGTCTGAGGCACCCCATTGAAGTTGGCCTGGCTTAAAGTCGGGGGGCTTCTCTGCAGTGAGCTGCTTGGTTCTGAGATTCTTTAGTGTCTAGTGGACTGGTTTTAAAGGTACCAGCAGCAGGAGGGGGGATCCGGGCGTCTGGATCTTTGACTCCGTCCTTGCTCCACGATCCCGTCTCTGCGCCTGCTCTTCATCCTAGGCAGAGCTGTGAGTTAAGGGACTCCCAGGGCCCACACACCTGCTTCCTACGCTTAGGCAGATGCATCATTCGTCACACCGAAGGGATGACGACCTTCTGTCCCGAAATTTGGGACTTGGGCTGTGGGTCTCTCTGGAGGAAAACGCCCTCCTTACAAAGTGCCTGGGAGGTCGGGTGACCTGACCCCAAAGGTGAGGACAGCCAACGGACTCCATGCCTTAAGGCAGACAGACCGATACCCCAGGGCCGGCCTCTGCGCTCTCCCAGGTGCTGAAACCCCCAGCGCCGTGCGAAGCACAGCAGAGAAGAGCCCCGTGGTTTCTGCCGACGTTCCTGAGGATGCGTATGCAGAGCCAGGAGCACTGTGGGTCAGCAAAGGCGTCCGCTCGCTGCCCTGCTGCCAGACATCAGGAGGAGACGGTGCCGGGAGTTTCTATTGGAAACTCTTCGTTTTGAAGAAGCGTCAAACTCACTTCCCTGTTCCATCCCCTGCTGACACATTGGAGGGTTCTAACGTTTTCTCTTTCATTCTCCTTTGGTTCCCCAACACACACACACACACACACACACACATACACATGCAAACACACATGCACAGACACTTGTGCACACATACACACATGCACACACACATACACGCACACATGTGCAAATACACATGCACACACATGCACATGCATGCATGTACTCACACGTGCACACACGTGCACACATATGCACACATGTACACACACATGTACACATCGCCTGTGTTCCTAGAGAAGAAACAGCTCCCAGCTCTCACCCAGCAGCCCTGCTGGCCGCCCTGCGTGCTGACTTCCAGCTCCTCTTCCCGTTCTTCCTGGGCAGGTAAGACAACCCACTCATCAGCTCCGAGGGAGGCTAAGAGTCGTTTCAGCGGGGCCCACTGGGCGTGAGGCCTCTCACACACACAGGGGCCAGGGCGCTAGGGAGATGCACCAAGACAGAGAAGGGAAAGGACCCTTCGTGCCAACAGTACCCACGTCCCCCTCTATATTCTCTGTCGCTGGGCACAGGAAGATAAGCACGGGGACGCCCCACGTTGACAGTCCGAGTGCTGTGGCTTGGGGAGTGTCCACTGGGGTCCGAGGGCACAGAGGCCCAGAGGTATAGAAAGAAACCAGAGTCCAGTCTGGGCCGTGGAACTGTGGCGTGTTCTGCTGACTTCAAGGGAGAGAGAGCGCTAAGAAAATTGCCTGCCATAGCGACCAGCTGGTGGGGGAGGGGCGTGGGAGGGAGAGAAAGGGGGGGACACTGGTGGTGGGAAATGTACCCTGGAGGGACGGGTGTTGGAACATCGTATGGCTGAGACCTGACCACCCACCGCTTTGTAACGGCGTACCTCATGGTGATTCCATTTTTAAAAAGAAAAGAGAAGATAGCAAAAGGTCAGAAGGGGTTCAGGGCCATGAAAAGTGGGTGAAACGCCGACTTAGTGGAGGTGTGGGCCCTGGTTTTGCCTTCCGTACTGGAAGTCATGTCGCTAGTCCGGGCGTTTTTGATGCTGGACTGTAACAGACAAAGCTTACATTTATTCACCAAAAACAAGGTAAGTAGAAGTCAGAGCACAGACGCATGTTTCCCGCTGTTCCCTGGATGCATCAAGGCGCCCCAGGTACCACGCAGTGCGTCCTCCGAGCCCCTTTTCACCGAGGGCCTGGCCGGCCCCCGCCGGGCTCTCCCGGAACAGCAGCTGCTCATCTTCCCCCCTGGGCCCCACCCCTGACAGTGCTGACCCTTCATTCAGTGACAGTCCTGACCCTTCCCCTCCCCCCTCCCCCCCACCCAGTGCTGCTTAATTTCCTGTCTGGATCCTCCTACACCCTTCCTGCTTTCCATCCCCCGCGCCTGATTTTCATTTCTCCTCGTCTCCCACACGGCGTTATGGTGACACGCAGAAGCACATCTCCCAGCGCCAACACTGACCCACGGGCCCACGGACCTGCCAGAACCGCAGATCAAAAACAAAATCATCACCTGCATCAGCGCCCCCCCCCCACCCCACTCCCCAACGGAAATTCTTTTCGGAGCACCCCAGCTCTGATAAAGCCAAGATGGGAACCTGGGAGGGGGGGTGCCAGCAAGGCTGTTCGGGGCCTGCTTCTCCTGTCGCTCATACTCTACCTCCTCACACACGAGGCTCATCCAACCGTCACACACTTTCTTGGGTCCACCCAAATGGGTGCCTGACAAATTCCGGTTCCTCTTCCTCGTGGGTGTCCTCGAATCACCTGGCAAACGTGTCATGGTCTTCGAAGCCTCCGACGTCACTTCTGCGAGTCCTCGCGTGGCTCCCAGAGCAGTCAGTGGCGCTGTCCTCTGAGCCCGTGTGTCTCGGCAAAGCAGTTCTTCACCGAGCATGTCCCGTGTCTCCTGTGGCATTCTCCCGAAGGCGCCGTCTCCCCCAATGCTGGGCTTCCTGTGAACGGCTCTCGCACGCTCCAAGCCCTGGTCCCAGAAAAAAAATGGACTCCCTGCCCCCCCCCCACTCCCATCCCAGGACTCTCCCGAGCCTGGAACGAGCCTGTCCCCTGACTCTGTGGCTGCCGTGTTTACGGCGCCACCCTGAGGCCAAGGCCAAAGTGTGCCGAGGCCCGGTAGGCCCGGATTTGCCCAATGAAGGAACGGACGCGCCATCACTCAAGTGGTAGCCCCCAACCCTAGACCGTAGGGTCAGGGGGCAGGTATGTGGCAGGCTGAGGGCTAAACCAGGAGACGTTCAAGTGGCTCAAGTGACCCCGTCTCTGAAGGAGCCCTGGTTTCCTCGCGCGTTTCCTTGACCGTTGGGTCTCTAGCTGTCTCGGAGGCAAGTCGGGCTGAAGCACCTGAGAACCACCTCCAAGACCCCTCCCCAGCCAGAACACCCAGCCAAGTACCCCGGAGGGTCCACCCGGGGAAGAGTTAGGGAACCCCCCTCTGGGGGGCAGACTCCAAGCGAGTGCCCCCCACCCAGGCCAGATGGAGCGGGTGGGCGCATCTCCAGGTGAGATCCCGCAGGAAGCCCAAGGACGGGAGAAAGGACTCTCGTCAGTGACCGCCTGTCCACCCTCGTGACACGCGTGAGGAGTGAGGCAAGAGCAGGTGACGTGCACAAACCCCAGCTCCTCCTCCTGCCTTACGGGCCGGTTATTTTTAGACCAGGTGGCCTAGATTTACTCCATGTCACCGTAAACATTGTCACTTTGGAGCAGGTGGGGGAGCAGGGATCTGAGTTTCCACTTAAAGGGCCCACAGTCCCGTCACTCAGTCGCAGGAGAGGGTCCTGGGCAGTGGTTTGGGGGTGGAGGGGGTGGGGGCCTGGGGGGTCGCATGGCCCCGGGTGCCTTCCCGCCACACAGGACAGCGCTGCCTGTCAGGAAGGTCCTTTGAGTCTCTAGATCAGTTGCCCACTTGTCTTCCTCTTGTCCCACACACTGGCCTCGAGCAAGCCCGATTCCCTTCCAACAGGAAATACCGCAAACCAGCAGATCATGAAGAAAAGGGCGGAGGGGCAGGCTCAGACCCAAGGGCGCTGCCCTTTCCCTGCCCACGGCCGCAGTCCAGGTTTCAGTTCTCAGACTCATTCTCACTTCCTGTTCCATTGGCTTTTCCTCCTCCGTCTTGGGAGATGGGGTGGGGTTGGGGCCAGGCTGACTCAGATGGAACTTTCTGGAGGTACCGATCGGGACTATCACCTCCGGCAAGAACCTGCAGTGTCCACGTTGTCTTCCCCCTTGTCCTGGTCTGGGGGAGAAAGAGAAGCCGGGTGAGGCGGGGCAGGAAGGGGACCCCAGAATAGAGCTCATTCATACAAACAACCTTTGCCGCTGACACGTGGCACCACGGCCCCGACTCACGTCCTCGGTGCCTTTGGTGGGCCCTCCCGGTCCACCACCCCACCGGGCTCCCGGCTCCCTTGTGCCCTGCTGCCGGGGCGGACCTGATGCTCGGTGCACCCCTTGCAAACCGGAAATGAACCCAGCAGGGCAGACCCCGAGCCTGAGCCCTAACCCCGCCCTGCAGCCTCCTCCGAACGGCTAAGATGCACGGGGAGCCCGTCCCACGGCAGACGCAGGGCGGGATGCAGGAGCCACTGAGGCCTCTGTGAGGAAGGAGCGGACAGACGTTTCTGGCCACGAACGTCAGCGTCTCCTAGAGCATCCCACCTCCCCAGCCAACCGCTAGCCCGCCTGGAGATTACCTACCGCCATCACCAGCTACCCAGGAAGCATCAGGACTAATCAAGGGAGCGCTCTTCTAAGAATAGCTCCTATTTTCTCCACACCACTGGCTAATATTGTCACCCATTTACCCAATCTAATCAAAATTCTTGCTGATTTGAAAGCAAATATAATAACAATAAGAACACTACTTATTAGCATGCAGCTTAGAAAGTGGCTCTTCCCAGACGGTCTGTTTTTTTTTTTCCACATGAGAAGTTCAGAGATTGCTCAGATGAGCCAGATAATACTTGGAGGCTGAAACGTGGAGGAATATCTGAAATCAACGAGGCCCCGCTGAGAGGTTCTGCCTTTGGCAGGAGATCAGGCGGGGAGGGGCCTCCATCCAGACGCTGCAGGGCTGGGGTCTTGGCACAGCCCGGGGGGAGAAACGGCCCTTGTGGTGGGCCCCTGGAGACATCCTGGAGGGCTTCTCACCCGCGTCACAGGGATGAGACCTGCGCCGGTGTGAGGGGGAAGGGAGGCGGGGTCCAGAGAGGTGGGCGGCTCGCCCAAGAGTTCTACAGGGCAGAGCAGAATTCACGTTTGTTTGTTGTACATGGTGTGTACATGGTGTTGTACACTCGGTTTGTTGTAGATGGTGTGTATCAGTGCATATGTTTGTCAACATAGGTTCATATTTGCATTGGGTGAGCACATGTGTGTGTTTATGTGAGCACATGTGTGTGCATGTGTGTACATATGTATACTTCTGTATGCACACATGTGTGCATATCTGCCTTCAGGTTACGCAAGAGGTCATGCGTGCATATACGTGGGCATGCACACACTCTATTGAGTATCAGTGTGCATGTGTGTGCATGTGTGTGCCTGTGTGTGCAGGCACGTATGTGATTATGGAGCACATGGGATTTACCTCAGTGTCTTCTTTCTCCCCGCCTTGGCCTCGCCTCTGCTCCCCATGTAACACCCAATCCCAGCTGGATTTCTAGTCCTGACCACACCTCCGGAGGATGTCAGACTTGTCGTTGACATGACACTTCCCTTGGGGGCTCCAGCAGTGGCCAGAGACCCCAACACTCCCCACCCCACACTGGCTCCTCACCCTGCACTGGCCGGGCCTCTCCCTCGGACTCCCCGCTGCCTCCGGCCGGGAGTGGAGAGCCCACAGGGCCTTTGCACTTCCAAAGCCCCCCATTGCCCAGCTACCCACCCCCCCCCCGCCCTCCTGTCTCTCTGCCGCCCCTGCCCCACCGGTCTCCTCCCGGCTCCCTCTCCCGCCTCTCCCGTCTCCTCTCAGCCCCCGAGACATCTGGTCTCCAGGACTGAGCTTCGAGGCGCTGTGTTCTCTGGCCTCTGCTGCGTCCGGGTCCCTGTTCCTCCTGGTCCTCCAGGCTCACCAGCTTCCCAGTGTACCCGCCTGCTTCCTGCCCCGGCTCCTTCGCGAGACTCGCCTTTAATCTTCCTTCTTCCTCCTTCCTCCACCGACTGTTATTTGCCGGATCTCAAAGTAAATGTCATCTTCTCAGGAGATTCTCCCAAGCCGCTCACCCGACGGTCAGCGGGCGGTTTTCATAAGCTGTCTGTTTGACTCAGGGGTTCTTTCTGCTCCTCGAATATTCATGAGCTGCTCTTTCTGATAACCCCGCGGTGAGCCCGGCCTCCTCGGCCTCCTCGGCCTCCTCTGGACGAGGAAGCCACGATGTAGAACCAGGACTTGATTTCCGATCATCCCGGCGGCATCGCGCCATCCCCACCCCGCCTCCCGGGGGGTGGGCGGGGAGCAGCTCTGCCTGGTTCCCACACTGCCCCCCTCCCCCCAGTGCAGAGAGAGGAGTCGTGCACCTCAGTCACCTCCCCGCTTTGCTGTGTCACTGACGCCTGTGCCACGAACGGGAGTCTTTGAATCGGCACTTGGTTCTTGTGAATGGGATCTCGTGGGAAGCGTCATTTTCCTTACGAAGTAATCCTGGCTTCTTCATCCAGGGCCCTTTCTCTAGACGGCCACTCTCTTGTTCAAGGCCCTGTT